>NC_057805.1:307586783-307684119 GCF_018294505.1 Triticum aestivum | reverse complement strand
CTAAGACTCCATCTCTCTCTCCCCTCTCTCTCTCTCTCACACACACACACCCCCCACACACACTAAGACTCCATCACACACACACATGCTCTAGGCGGAGCATTTGTTCCTACCACCCTTCATCCAACCTTACCCATATGATAAACAATCACCTTTATTTACTTGCATAACGTGGACAAATTCCACTTTACTTTAGTAGTCAACAAACTTATCATCTGTACCCTATAAAAAAACGAGTTGGCGGTGATGGTGTGCCTGCCATCTTGTAATACAAACCGTATGATCTATATCTGAGGATAGAAAGCAAACTATGATAATTTTACAAAAGATACCCGCACCTCTCTCCACATCATTATCTCCCGCAAACTCATTGCTCAGCAATTAAAAAAGGAATAAGTCTCTGGAACAATCTAACATGCATGGTGGCCGCTGCCGCCTGCCGGCGCCGTCCATCCCCATGCCTCCGCCCATTCCGACCACCAGTCACCACCACGCTCCACTCCTCCTCGCCTTATCTCTCATCTTTCATTTTTTCGATGACATTCTCGAGATACCAGTTTTCCGATAAAATTCTCGAGATATCATTAGTTTTTACACATGGGATTACTCCTGCATGGGTCAATCACAACAGGTGTTCTATAAAAAAATGCATATTGATGTTCCGTGCAATGCACGAGAATCTTGCTTGTAATTATATAACGCAAATCACGAGCAGGAAGTGACATTTTTTTGACACAACCACGTTAACATGGCCACCTAAATCACTAGCTAAAGTAAATACCATTATACTTATATCCCGATGCAAAAGGTTGAGTACATGTCCGAAGAGTAGAGTCGCACACACGCACTCTATCTCTCAGAATCTCTCTCACACACACCAGTTACGTGACGCCCACTTAAGCAGACACGTATGTTACAATTTGTGCACCCGCGGGTACACGTGATGCTGCGCATTTATTTAAGCCGGAAGGTGAACCCAAACAGTAGCTGCATTCTTTCCCCTCCCGCCGCCTCTTCTCTGGTCGCCGTCGCCCGGTAGCCATGGGCCGGCCGAAGGTAACAACATACGCCATACTCCCGCCGGAGCGGCGCTTTAATATGGAAATTTTAGTGGTCATGCATGCATCTTTTTGTGCTAGCACTCCTATATAAGGGTTGACCGGTCGCTTCCCGCGGACGTGCGCGGGCGGTGGAAGAGGAAGGAGAAGGGAAGCGGGCTGTGGAGTAAAGTTTTTTACCACAATTTCTTAGGAAACTGAGTGCAATAATTGAGTAGTTTTGCAAACTACCAGTACTACACCTGAAACGGTTCAAAACCTATACTCCCTTGCCAGCGCGCGCTTCCCGCGTGAAACAGTCAGCGTCACCCTGGAGCGTCAGTGCCACATTAATGCCCGGCCAGAGCGGAGGCGACCTCTCACTGGCGCCGGCTTTGAAGTGGCGCGACGGCCGAGAGAGCACCGCTTCCCGGTGCACGCAACTGCTCCGCGTCGAGACTGGCCATAGGCCCTGTTTGGATCCATGGGTTAGAGTTAGTTTGAGCTAGTTGGGGCTCAAATAGCCCTAAAGTATCCAAGCATGAGGGTTTAAATTGCAGCACGTTGCACCGAACCCACCAAAAAAAACTATCCCACCCAAGAGGTGCTAACTGGAGATAGTTCTCATTGGGACCACTGAAAACTCACTTTTCTCTCTCCATGAAGTGCATTTATTGTCAATCTAACCCTGTCACCCAAACACCTCTTTGGCTACAGTTAGTTCAGGGTTAGTCATGAGTTAGTCTAACCTCTAGCTAAGTTAGAGTATCAAATAGGAGCAGTATAGGACATGCAAGTTGCTCAAAGCATACAGGCAAATTCGTACGTGAAAGGATTTTTTATTTTTGAAAACGGAACGTGAAAGGAATTTTTTTTAGAATGCTCTTGGCATGTCGCTAACATGTGATAGTTAACCGACCTCAATAGACGGCAGAAATGCCAGCCCGCCGCACTTTGATAGAGACGAGGAGGGAGAAGCGATACAGGCTGCTGGATTACTAGAGATAGGTGTCGCACGGAAGCCAAGAAATATGGTGATAGCGTGGGTTAGCCATGTACTAGTATGATGTAACTACACTGGGCTGCCGTGTTTCGTACTCTTCCAGTCCACTGTGGAGATGATTGGTTAATTTTATATCGCTGAATAATATTAAATATTATGAGTGCAGACGCTCCACCACGAGGTTCCTTGCTCCTTCTCGGTCGTCCGGAATCTATGTTCTTCCACTCTATTTTTTTACGTGAGCTTTGTTCATCCTTTTGCCAACACGCGAGACATCTAGCATCAAGGTGCATGTGTTATGCAAGGATCGTTCCATCTATATGAAGAACACGTGGGACTGGAACTATGAGACGGATATGTACCCAGGAGTGGACGTACGAACCTGAGTAATGTAGCGCAGTAAGTTAAGTAGAAAGGCACAAATGGTATGAACATGTGTGGCATATAGGGTGTGTTTGGTTGTGTTCTCGTCTCAGCATAGTTGTTCCCTCTTCATGCATGCTCAACTCAACACCCCTCTTCATGCATGCTCTCTTCATGCATGCTTCTAGTGTATTTGTGCTAAACTAGTGTGGACTCATGCACCCTCCATACACTCTACCAAACACCCAAAAGTAGGTCGAGAAGGGAACTCTTGGGCGGCATTTGTCTCTTACTATGTACTACCACTAAATGTTGTACGTGCAATGCACGGTGATGTTATGGAGTACGTGCCTAAGTACTCTACTACTACTATATTAGTTGGAGCCACATATTAACTTTTATATTTGTTTATGTTATGCCCCGATACCTTCCAACTAGACGTGTCTTTCTCTCCAGGTCGCACTTTGTATCGTTCATACCACTAAGTACTACTACGTGTGGTCTCCAACCCAGAAGTGGAAGAAGTGGAGACGCTCTACCATGCTGTTTTTTTACGCTGGGCTCTACCACGCTGCTCATGTCCCACTCCTTTCGCTGACGTGTGGGACATCCAGCACGTGCCGTGTTTGGCACCCTTCGTCGTAAGAGTTGAAACGCTAGCATTCATCAGAAATAAAAAATAATTATAAATCGGCAGTGATACTATTTTTTTGCGAACCAATCAGCAGTGATACTATACCACGCGGTTTCCTTGCTCCTAGATATCATAAAGAAAACTTCCGTTCACCAACATGTGGGACGTCGACCATCCTGGTCCACTTGCCATGCACGCAGAACTCCAAGGGAGAGTCACCCAGGTCGTCGCGCCGCAGTAACAATGACTAATGAGCCATCAAATCACAGGCCCACTTCCCACTTTGAAGTTGCTCGGACGAAGGAACCATCATGACTTCGTTGAATTCCGCTTCTTGAAGAAAACTACTGTACCAGCAGTACTGCTAGCTACAGTAGTTACTCCAACAGAGGCCTCCTTTCATTCATAGGATAGGAATATGAAAATCATAGGAAGTGAGATGACATGCATCTCAATTCCTATAGAGAAAGAGATGCCATTTGATGCTTAGGATAGGAATTTTTCCATTTAGTCTAGGCTAATGTACTGGTAATTTGCTCTAGAAACTACAGTAGTAACTAGTAGTATTGGTACATGCTCGTACTCAGACACAGACACACACACTAACTACTAGTACTACTACTTCTCACATGCTGGCCAGACGCCGTCGTTCTCCTTCCCGGCTTTGTCGGCGACAACCCACCGTGCTTGGATCTCCGCCGACCTCTCCGCAGCAGCATGTGCGTCCTTTTCTTTCTTGCGGCGGCGGGCCTCTCTTTTCTGAGTGCTTTCTGACTTTTCCGCTCCCTCTGTGCGGCTTTGGCTGCCTCTTGCTCTACCGCCCATTCGGCCTTGGCATCTTCAAATTCCTCCCACGTAGTTGTGAGGTCGCGAGCGGCGATGAACTCGGCACGGCGGGATGCCATCGCTTCCCTACCATTTTGTGTGCGGTCGTGGGCGGCGAGGAACTCGGCGCGGCGGGATGCCATCGCTGCCTTACCGGTTAGTGTGCGGCGCGGTGGCATGAACGACGCTTGGTGAGAGCTCTGGGGTGGAGTGGCCGGACAACCGTATAGTGCATTGGTTTGTCAAGAGCTCAAGGACAGAAGACGAAGCAAATTTGGATTCCCCTTCAATCCTGGTCATTTATTACTGAGTAAAATGCATTGGCGGTCATTGAACTTGTCTTGATAGCTCACTTTGATCATTGTATACGAGATATGGTGATTATATGGTCACTGGCTCAGCGTATAGCTCCGTATTTGTCTGGTTGACCAGTCAAACAGTCCGCATGCGCCTCATCAGCTCGTGTTCTTTATCTATCTACGCGGGCCTACCTGTCAATGGAGAAAGAAATACTGTAAAAACCAAATTTATGCGTATGTGGGGAATCAAACCACGGACTCGTCGCTGCAACGCACCCTCGTCAACCAAATGAAAATGAAATACTTTGCATCAGACACTCACGCTCATGCTGTCAAAGCATGCTAATGGATGCACGTAGCCCTCTAAATCAAAGTCCTGCTAATGGCGCAACGCAAACGGCGAGCCCATCACCTGCGCGCCCCGACGGTGCCTGACATTACTGTTTAGACGTTTGATGGAGCCCTATGCAAACGCCGAGCATGTATTCACCTGGCTCAACACCAACGGTCATACTCAGACCGCCTTGCTCATGTATATCGTCCATCACAACGACAATCTATAAAATAGCCTAAGCTAGAGAGGGTACTATGGTAGTATGGTACGGAGTATGTACTATCGTGAGCGACCGATCTTAGTGCCACTGCACACCGAAACCCCTTCCATCGCTAGCGCGCGCTTCACCGTCTCTCCAGAATGTCAATGCCGCATTCACCGGACTTAACTGCAGGTGCAATTGGTGTGTCACTGACATGCGGGCCAGATGCCCGTTGGGCCCACATGTCAGTAACCCAAACGCATCTGCAGTTAAGTCACTGAAGCAGCGTCCGCATTCACGCCCGATGAACCTACTCCGGCGCCAGTTGTCCATCCGTCTGCCGCGGCTCATTGCCATTCGCCCACTATATAAACTTGAGCCCCAGCTCCCAGCCATAGCCAAAGACCCACACTTATTCTCCTCCGGTCCCTTCCTTCTGTCGGCACCACTTCAACCATGGCCTCCTGGCGCTCCGAAGCTCTCTTGGACGTACTGTCGCAGGAGCAGACGAGGGACATCGGCGGCTCCGCTCCGGGCGCGCTCCAAAGCTCTCTTCGACGTACTGTCGCAGGAGCACACGAACGTGATCGCCGGCACCCCCCCGCCCCCGGCCGCCCTCCACCGCCACGACCACGAAGCCGGCGCACGTGCGCGGGCGCAGCCGGCAGCGAGGAAGAGTAGTACACGGTAGGTCGCCGCCGCTCTGGTCCCGGGAAGGCCACCGCTACTCCGCTTAGTCGACGCCAAGCTTGGTGGGGTAAACATCGGCTGCCGATTAGCCGCTTGACGGCGACATGGAGGCGGAAATCTTCAGAACCTTGTGCTCCGGAGGAGGAGGTTATCGAGGTGGATGAGGAGGAGGCAAAGGCAATGGCCGGCTTTCTCGGGTTCATGGCCGGACATGGTGGTCGGGCGCCGACGATCATTTAGATTAGGTTTACAGTAGGTTTTAGTACGGTTTGTGCAAAATATGTAATGAATTTCGTCCAGTTTGGAGGAAAAGTTTTCGAAATGTAATAAATTTCATCCGGTTAATTTGAAATTTGCTTTGTTTGCACGAATTTCGTCCGGTTAGTTCATATAGTTGTCGAAAGGTATGTGGGCAGCATCGGATGTCATCCATCAGTGTCCTCGGACAGATGCCGGTGTAAATTTGTGGGCCAGCGCTGGAGATGCCCTAACTATCATGCTATAATTGCTAACAATCCTCCATTATTTGGCAGGGAACAGTTATCCCTCGATCAAAATCAAATCTGCGGTGTTTCGCACTCCTCCCGCGTAAGAGTGTAAACTCTTGCTTACATAAAAATGGAGCAAGTGGACGGCACTGTAGCACGTCATATCACTCGAACTAGCCCGCCTAGCGAGCGGGAAAGCACCGCCCTCGTCATTTTGTTCTGGATTTCTATCGATCGATCGCGCAAAAATATTATGCTTCGCAAGTTCTAAAGGAAAAGGCGGCACACTTACGACTCGTACGCGTCGCAACCCCGACAGTCCGGCTCGCACGCCGCTCACCAGAGGGGACACGAGTTGTCTTGCAATTTCACTGACATGTGGGACCGTAGTTGAATAAACCGTCGATAGCCGAAATCTAATCGCTCGGCGGGCGTCGGCTGAGAAGAGAGAAACGGGGGAGGGAGAAGAGATCGCCCGCCCGCCGCGCACGGACTCCAAGAAATACATGGTGATAATGTGAGGTGGGCCATGCTGGAGTCCGGACCGCTTCCGGAACCCGCTCTCACCGCCCTGGCCCCTCAAGACGCCAGCTGCCCGCCGCATGCATGCATAGCAAGTAGTACTCCTTATGTGGAGGAGAGAGAGGCATTGACAAAGTCAAGGAGTGGGCTCTGCAAGAGCCCGTCTGTACACGTGCTCCTAGGTATAAAAAAATAATTCTAAAAAAGGCATAAAAAACAATTGTGTCTTAAAAAAAGAAAGGAAAAAATATTTGAGAGGAAATAGATAAAGAGAAAGTGAGAAAAAGCTGTAACCTGGGCATTACATGAGGAAGGAGGGAGTGGTGCACATGCCAAGTTCACTGGGCTGCCATTTTTCACACTCCTCTGTCGTAACAGTGGAGACAATAGCTTTCATCAAAAATAAACAATGAATACTCGTTGCTCGTCCACTATATCGGAAAGAATACTTTCATTCGCCGACATGTGGGACGTCGACCATCCTGGTCCACCTGCCATGCACAAAATTCTCCTGGTCTACCCCGGTCGTATCGCAGGCCCAACCTTTCCCACTATAAGTTGTTCGGACGAAGGAACCATCATGACTTCGTTGAATTCCGCTTCTTCAAGAAAACTTACTGTACCCGCAATACTTCTACCACACGCGAAGACTGGACGGCACTGTACCACGTCATATCACTGAAACCCACTAGGCCAAACTAGCCCGCCTAGGTCATCTATTTTGGAACGGAGGGAGTACGTCTCTGCACTACTATGATTTTGTGTTGCACGTTCTCTGTACTTTTGCTACGATTTTCCTACCCTATGAACCAAATAAGGCCTGAATGTATGTCGACTATTGTCTGATCGATCGCTAAGCCTACAATTTTAGCAGCTAGGGCTATTGGTTGATCGACGAGGGATAAGTATAAGCGTACCACGAGCTCATCAGCCCCAACGTTTCTCTTCGGTGAGTGTTTCGCAAGTACTATAGCTCGCACAGTAGCTAGCCTACTAACACCAAGAATCATCAAACAAGCCCTGCTGATATGATAAACTGTTCAAACTTACATCTAAGCATGCCATATATTACATCAAAAGCTGGTGAGGATACATTTGTTTCCATAACTCAGAGAGGGTTCGCATGATTCACTATCAAACAAAAGTAGGAAGATCCGCCCACACAAGATAGTGCACTAGCCCTAAGATGGTTTGATAACACGCATCGTTCTGGTAATTAAACACGGGGCAATGCAAACTACCCTGAAGGATTAGTGCGACCAACTATTTCTTGTCATCGATCTCTCGGGCAATGACCACAGCACGGACAGCGGCATGGGAATCGATTTCTGGGGCGATGTCCACAGGACTAACCGCGACATCGGAATCGATCTCTGGGGCGATGTCCACAGGATGGACAGCGGCATCGGAATTGATCTTCAGGGCGATGCTAACAGGACGGGCCACGACATCGGAATCATCAAGGACGTCCACCGGCACCTGCACAACCCTAACATATTAGCAAGCACATTGCAAATAATCAAAAACCACAATTATGGTAATAAGCCATTATTTTTTACCTTGTGCAGCTCACCGGGGGATCTCATCCCTCCGGGCGCCATCTCCTCGTCCTCGATGGGGGCCATCACCTTGCTAGGGGAATACTGCTTCTCAACGGCGACTATCTCCTCAAACTCGGTCTTGAGCCTCACATAGGTGGCAATCAGAGTTCCTGGGGTAGGCACGGTGGGGCCCTTGCTGTTCTTCCAACTTTCTTTGAGGAGTTCGTCCGCCAACGTCCTCAACTATTTGGTCAGTGCTTGTTTCTTGGAGTTCTTCGTCTCCATGGGTTGGCCCGCCAACATGGTCAACTCGTTGGTCGGTGCTCGCTTCCTGGAGATCGCTGTCTCCAGTGGGTTGTCCGTCGGCAACTCTTTGCCTAGTGCTCCAGGATCCATTAATTAACTGACAAACAAAAAGCAATCGAAAGGAAACCACAATCGCAATGAAAACGGGAAAAGAATAGGATGTGAGAATCAGACAGTGCTTCGCAAAAAGAAGATTCTTGGAATGAAAATATAGCAGCATAACTGATTCGCCCACCTTTCCTTCGTCGGTACAGAAGAAAAATGGCAGAAGTGAGTAGCCTGGAGTGAGGTTTTCTTCAAGAAAGGGAAGAAAGGGCTTGAACGAGCGTTCCAGTGAAATGATGGTTGCTTCGTCCAGTCCAACTTGGAGGCCACCTTACCACTGTTGGTAAAGGTTTGGGTTTTGTGATATGACGGGTCATGACGGCCACACCGGGGTGACAGGTGAGTCTCGACTGTAGCACCTCGCTGTGATTTGGTGGATGGCACGCGGGCCCGGATGCTTTGAAATGTCCCACATGTAGATAGAGCGGCTAGTCATATAGGAGTGCTCAATATTGTGCACCGCGACCAAGGCGGAGAGGAAAACGAGAGAACTACGTAATTAATGCATGAGTTTAATTAGGGTAGTTTTGTAAAGTACGAGATACATTCCTCCAATTGCAAAATGCCTTGGTTCATGAGATTTGAGATTTGAGCCCTATAAACCGGAAGGGAGGGAGTACTGCACATGGTGTAGTCTAGACACTTGTTGAAATCTCTAGAAAGGCAAATACTCCTTTCCGGTTTACAGGGCTATACTACTCCCTCCGTCTAGGTGTGTAAGTCATCTTACGAAAACCAAATAGTCCCAAAACACTTAGGCGCGGTGCATTAACTTCTACCTTGTTTCTTGTTTCTTGACATATCAACCAATAAGAGATGAGAGGTGTGCAAGCTTTTAATGACTTGCAATGGCTAGTTCATTGCATGCAATGCTATTAATTAGCAAATAAACATTGGTGACCCCAGGAGGAAACGGTGCTAAGCGTGTGGACCTATGCAGAATGAGTATCAACCAATGGATAATGGAGTTTAATTGTTAAACAATAGCAATTTTGTCTCATGCAAGAGCCTGGCTAGTACTCCAAGGAACCGCACCACGCGAGCGTTCGCAACTGCCACGTTCGGGTTGCGCTTGGCTCTTCGCCTCTTCGAGAAGACGAACAATGATGTTACTCCTACTTCTACAGTATCGAATCCACTGCTGCATGTCCGTCCACCTCGTGCGGGAGGGATAGCGTGTAGCGAAAGCTTCTACTTACTGCTCCTGCCTTTACGTCTATGACAGGTGGGCCCAACAGGTGGTTGGCCCTCCTGTCATGCAGCCAAAGGCAGGTGCAGTTAAGGCACCGGAGCTCAGTCCGCGAGGGACAGGGCGTTGTAGTAATCAAATTTCTCGGTCTTGTACGAGTTGACGCGACGCATCAAAGCACTGCACTCGATATAAGTCTTTTTACACATTTCAAATGGGCTACTTCGTATGTAGGAGTAGACATATTCTGCTTCGTATGTAGTCACTTGTTGCAATCTCTAAAAAGTCTTATATTTGGAAACGGAGGGAGTACAACGCATGCATGCATGCATGCCGTGACTTTCCTTTTGATACTTGCATGTGTTGATTTGATGCACCTTGCCAAATTTTGACTATAAATTTAACAACCAAATTTTCATGCATGTCACAAAAAATTACGGGGCTGTTTGGATTGTGAATATGTTTGTCTTCTGTTGCCACATTATTTTTCCCACACTTGCCTAACCTGAGTTGCTCAAATTGATAGACACACTTTGGCTTGCCTAAGGGAATCTTGCCACAATTTTTGTGTCTATGACATGTGGGGTTCACTGCTAATAAAAAAATTCTTGTCTTAGGTGTGGCTTATAAAAAAGACATATATTTAGGAACGGAGGGAGTAGAAAATATAAATAATAATGCATGTTGGGGCAACCCACGTTTCCGCTAATTTTAGCCATGGGCTTGTTCACAATTTTTACGAGGGGGTGGTTGTTCATTTAATGGAGGGACTTGTAGTACCAGACTTGAACGATACAAAGTGCGACCTGGCACACCGTAACACCACTTGGAACAAGCGGGTAGCTATCTCAAAAAACAATCAACAACTAAAAAAAACCGCGACCTGGCATGTAGTAGTACACAATTTTAAACGATTGTTTTGATGGAGTGAAAAAGGAAAACTACCCCACTATGTATATATAGGCCGGAGCCTCCGCGCTTGCTTGCTAGGGTTGCTCTATTCACACACTCTCATCCTCTCCAGATTTAAACAAGATAGGGGTAGTAACACTGTCTTTCTCCCTTCAAAAAACACTGGCTTTCTATCCTCACCGCTGGTTACAGATCCGGACGTATCCCCCTCCGCCGGTGAAGGGGAGGAGGGGCAGCGTTTAGGTCGTCGTCGACAGCGAGGGAGGAGACCCACTACCGGCCGCACCGTTATGTCTGGCTGACCGCTGGCGCGGGAGATCCCCCGATCCCTTCGTCATTGCCTGTGGGCGGATCCGGCCTCCCGCCGCCCACCTATCCACATCTCGACGACCTTCAGGTATATCTTCGTTCGAAACCACCTTAGCTCTACTTCCCCAGCTCGCTACGTCGCTGCATGTGCATCATTTTCTACCTCTCAGCCCCTCTCGATCGGATGGTCCAACGTCACATATTTTTTTTCTTCTATTGTTAGAGGTAAAGCTACTTCATGCAGTCGAATCTTGTACTCCCTCCGTCCGAAAATACTTGTCATTGAAATGGATGTATCTAGATGTATTTTAGTTCTAGACACATCCATTTTGATGACAAGTAATTCTGGACGGAGGGAGTACTTGGTTCAAACAAGAAATAAAGTGGGGGTGGGGGAATTTAGTATGTACATCGGACTTGGTACAAACAGGAAGGAAAGGGAGTGAAAGTAGTACAGACTGGTCATCCAACCGGTCTCTTGGTCGAAAAGGGAAATATAGGGGTAACGCTGTACACAGTGGTATGACCAGGACTAGATTTGCTATCCACACATAGGAGTAGGTGGCTAGAGTGAACAAAAATGGGACCAACCCAGATATGTTTCTTGGATGTTTGTTTCTCGGGGCAACAAACTATGAATCACCACTTTATGCCCCTGTTTACGTACATGGTGCTGGACTGCTGGTGCACCCACTGTCCCATGCCCTTATAACAGATATTTAGGCTCCGTTCGGAATAAAGGGGCAGAAAACATAGGTCTTGATGAAAATAGAGTAATAGGAAAGGAATGTAGGTATAAAACTATGGAACAGCGAACCAGAGGAAACTCTCAAGAGAATGTGTTCGGATGGACTACGAAATGTACGTATTTGTTTTTTTAGAGTAGCATGCTTGGCAGTATGTGATGCTATTTGTTTATTCTGCTGCACAGTGACTACTCTTATCCTCACCTCACGTACCACACATAGGTTGATTTTTTTATTCTGGCAACATAGCACAGCAACATGTCTAACGCATGGCAGCGAGCGCCTGCCTCGGGCTTCCGCCCAAAAAATAAGCAGCGCGTGGATGTTTCTAATCCTATGGAATCAGTACTACCAGACCAGCTTTCCTATGAAACACTATTCACCTTTCCCGTGTTCCGAACGGTTGGAAGGGAAAGAATACCGTAGGAATTGTGTTCCTACGAAAATCCTGCACCAAACCTGTGAACCGAACACAGCCTTAGCTGTTCTTAATCTAATGTCCCTGGTAAAAATGAAGCCATGCCACTGTTATAAGCCATGACAAGTTTAGCCAAATGTTTTTGCCTGTAATTGTTTGAGACTCTGACTGTTTCCTCTGTGCCTTTTTGTGCAAACAGGGATATCCAATTCACCTGGTTGTTGTTGTGACCTTTTGGTGCACTGCACAAAACTCTTCTTAAAAGAAGTGACTTTTGTGCTGTTTAACTAGAATGTCAGAATGGAACAGTTGGTTCATTTTGGTGGAACTGCACAAAGGGAGATCTGTGTTCCAATCCTCATCATCCATATTGGCGCCATAACCTTCCTTTAGGTAAGAATGATATTTAATGCATGTGTTCATCTCTATTTTCCGACTGCCATGAGAAAATAATGCTGTTTTTTTACTAGTACACTTGTACTCCCTCACTGACAAAACCAATTCTGAATTAGAAGGCCAATCATGTACTTGGTTTCACCAACTGGTGAGGAGAAAGAGAAACAAAGCATGAAGAGGAAGAAGAAGAATAAACAGTGGCAAGGCGATCTTGCTGAAGCCAAAGGCCTCAGTCGAGGCCATTCAAGGGCTCCGGCAACGACTACCTTACATGTGAGACGATCCTCCAGGGAGCCCTTCCACTTCTGCTGTCTCACTTAATTAATTAGGAGTACCTAAGTACCACTAATTTATTACTGCCTAATTTTCCTGTTGGAGTTAAACAAATCTTTAGTAGGACCCTATGCTGAATCATGTACGTGTGTATGTTTGTCTATGGAGGTGAATCATGTGGTGGAGCAGGGAGGGAATATTATTAGTGTCATGACATAATAGTGCTATTGTTTTGCATGTCAATTTATTGCCATTGGTTCAATGAGGCAATGTTTTGCGTATTGTCCATCATGAATTTGACGCTACTGTTTGAGTAATATGCTAATGTCTTCCTATCCTTTCTCACTAAGCTAATGAAGGTTTCACCTTGTTCCTACTTGTGCAAACAGGGATCATGTTGTGCCAATCATACATTTTAGTGGAACAACACAAGACAATACAATGAACTGTATCCCAGCCAGTGCTTTAACTCTGCTGGAAGTTCTTGATTATCTTTCGATATAATCTCAGCACTGGTAAACAAGAGTGATTTCAACCATACATTTGAAGTGCACAAAAATATATACTATTGTGTGATTCCAGTGAGTGCTTTATCATCTCTTATGGGACTACATGAATAAGCTTTTTTTCTCAGGTTGGTACGGGCCTAAGGCCTTCATCCATATTAGTTTGCTGTCATCTCTATTTGTATCGTGCTACTGTCATGAGAAGCTCCTTTATCTTTGCACGTTAAAGTTTTGCAACCTATGATAAATGGCAATGCTTTGAGTGTTGAGTTGAGCTAATTGGCACTGATTAAATAAATTAATACCTCTCTTTAAGCAAGACTACTATGTTGCCAACTTTACCCATTAAGATAATGAGGGTGCTTCTATTTGTTAGTGTATGTTTCATCAACTAGTCCCACTATTACAGTAATCTCACTCTCTCAATATATGTGCCAACAGGGATGCTCGATTTTGGTGGGACTGCACAAAAAATTTGGGTGCTTCATTGCCTCGACAGCTTCCGTCCTTTCCTGTCAGTCGCTAATCTCCGCTTGCTTTCTTCCTTTGCTGTCAGTCGCTTGGCTTATCTCGGCTTCCAGTCAAAGGAAATAGTAATTGATATGCTACCTCACACAGGTTGGTACTGGTCTTTATCCTGATTATTGTGCCTGTCATATGTATTGGTAATTTGGTATTGTGCTACTATTTGCCGATTTCATAAAGGAGTAATTTGGAGCCTGAACTCGCAGGCAAATCATTACATCGGGTGATTTCAGTAGAACTGCACAAAATGATCAGATGGACAGGTACTTATGCTGCTGCTATGTACTCCAAAGTTCACTCAGACAAGCATTGATGTTGACAAGAAGTGCCTATATTCATTCGAGTATCAACCGGCGTCAACCAATTGTCAAACTCCAAGTATTAGGAGAGTGAACGCCAAAAATATTGCTTGGTGCATAGCCCAGAAAAACGCAATCCAGTCTTTGGTCCCAACTTGTGCCTTTTGGTTATCGGCACATATGGTAGCGAACTATATGGCATGGAGTCTAAAGATTCCAGAAAAGTTGGTTGACGCGTATATTCATCTGGCACTTAATCAGTCTGCACGCCAAGGATGCCCCATTTCAGTTGAACTGCACAAAAAATTTGGGTGGTTCATTTTCTCAACCGCCTCCTTTCTCGTCTGCAATGTAGAATTTTGGCGAGATACAGGACCAAGATGAGCCAGTAAACTAGTTGGATGAAAGTAGTGGCCAAGTTGCTCAAACCTCCCTCGGCACGAGGCCACTATTTGAGGATTAACCTACAAGCAAAGTTCAGATTGTCTGTGCTGCCTCTTATGTACTCGAAAGTTTACTCGTACAAGAACTAATTTTAGCAAGAAGTACCTCCGATTGAACACCATTTACCAGTCTGTACCCTAGATAATTAAAGTTCGTCCATGGATCATATTGGCTGTGATCTCAATCATTTGGATGCATAAACATACTGAACATGTGTATATCTGAATCTTTTTGTGAATTATGTATGAATATTGTCGTGTGATCTATCAATCATTTGGATGCATAGATATGCTGAGCTTGTGTATATATGAATCTTTTGAGTTGTTGATAGTGAATGTTGGCTATGAATATGAACGTGTCCAGTGAACCTGAGTTTGATATGAATTTTTACCTTTTCTGTTGTATTTGTGTGTGAACTTGTTGGTATGCCTACTATGGGGTATAAAACGCAGGTCTTTTATAAAAGTAATGCTGTGTCCAATTTATGTTTTCCCTTCTAACCACATTATATATATTTATATTAGTACTATTATCGTATATTTTATAGAGACTTATATATACATTATAAAAACATCCCACGTGTTATTAACTTATAAGTAAATGTTTAACGGAAGTTGGCAAGGAAAATCCTGGTTGTTTTTGACTCACAGGCAAGGAAAATCCTGGTGATTGCGTACAAAAGCTTGCGAAGATTTTAAGGACCAATTTAATAATAACGCGCTCATTTTTATTTTGAGAAATAACTCGCTAATTTCTTAATTATATATATATATAATGTGCCTCTCCGGTTTTTTCTTTGATATTAATTGCTCCTTCTAACATAACATTATATATATAACGAGCCCACCTAATACGTGTATTTCAAGGAAGTGCAAATGGGCTGGGTTTTCTTAGAAAATATAAATAGGCCTGATTGACGCGAAATTATTTGTTCACCCAGCCTAGCAAATGGACTGTACATTCTAGAAAACATGGGTTAAATATATGCCAGATTTTTGCAGGCTGACATGTGGGCCAATAGGTCGAAGCCTACGCAGGGCGTTGTCAACTTGGTCAACAAATGATTGTGTTATCCACAGCCATTGGGTTTATATCCAACGGCCGGCATGCACCTTCAATCTCTCGTCTTCTTCCTCCAGCGTCGCCGGGACCGCCTGGTCCGGCCTCCGGCGGCTAGCAGCTCTGCTTAGAACGCATCGCTGCGAAGCGCTACCCCACCGCCGGCCAGGCTATCCCTCCACCCCTCGACACCTCCTGTGATTCTCCACAGACTACAACCCCACGCCGCAAGAGAACCAGTTATAACCCTTCTCCTCCACTCAATCTGCGACTCCACTGCCGCGTTTTCCCATCTCCGAGTCGTTCCCGTCCGTGGCCTCGCCGTCGTCCACCGCCTCGCTGCGTTCAGTGTGGCGTGGTCAACAAATGAGAGTCATCGGAAGAGGACTGTACGTGGAGAGCTTGATGGCTGGGACCCACGAGGTCCATGGTCGCATGCAAGGAAAGTTCCTCCTTATTAAGCTGAAAAAATGTTTCCTCCACCTGACAGCTGGGACCCACCGGCTGTATCTTCGCAAGGAAGGAAGTGCCTCCTTGTTTTGCAAAAAAATTATTCATCCCGTTGACAGCTGGGACCCGTCAGATTTGGTGACTGACTTGTGGGCCTACTAAGCGAACGTGTACGCACGGCTTTGTCAACTTAATCAACAAATGATTCTAGCAGCTGGACCGTTGGATGTTAATCCAACAGCCATGCTCCTTCTTCAACCTCTGTTCTTGCTCCTGTCTCCCGTGGGCGGAACCGCGGCTGTGCTGCTGCGCACCCGAACCAGTGAAGTTTCCCACTCCTCTCCATCTGCGACTCCACTGGCCCGTCTTCCCCATCTCCGGGTCGTTCCAGTCTGGGTGCGCTCGGCACGGTGTGGTCAACGTGGTCAACAACCGAGAGTCATCGGAAGATGACTGTACGTGAGAGGCTGACAGTGGGGACGCACCACGCCCATGGACGCATGCATGCAACGGAACGCGGCGAGGTCAACGTGGTCAAGGAACGACTTCCATCGGAAGTATACTGTACGTGGAGAGTCTCATCTGGGTCCACAGCCGCAGCAAGTAAGTGCCTCCTTATTACGCGGAAAATAATGATTCCTCCAACTGACCGCAGGGACCCACTCGACGGGCCACCGTATTTTGCGAAAAAACGTTTGCCCCCTGACTGCTGGGACCCACCTGACAGGCCACCGTATTTCGGAAAAAAACGTTCCCCCCGCTGTCAGCTCGGACCCACCGCAGCGCCGGTCATGCCGCATGCTCCTGCCTCCCGTGGCCGGCTGTGCTGCCGCGGAGGCCTCACCGCCTCCTACTATTCCCACCGCTGGCCAGGCCCTGCGGCGATGGCAGCCTCACACCGCAGCCGAACCAGTGAACCCTCGTACTCCTCTCCGCGCGGGCTTCCACTGCCGCATCTTCCCCGGCTCCGCCTCATCCCCTTCCTAGGCCTTGCCATCGTCCACCGCCGTGGTGCTCTCTGCGCGGCGTGGTCAACGTGGTCAAGGAACGACTTCCATCAGTAGAGTACTGTACGTGGAGAGGCTGACAGCTGGGTCCACGGCCACAGCCCAGTTTTTTTTTGTGATTTGCCAAGTAAGTCGCTTTGTCAGGCCTGTTGGGTTGCAAATCTTTCAAGACGAGGAGAGCTTTCATTCGGCTGGCCGAGAAAATGGCCCATCAGTAATGAGAAATGGGCTGTACATTTTTAAAACACATCAAACCGGCAATTAGTTTCAAATATCTTTCTTTTTTCATTTCGAGATTTTAAATTACATTAATTTTTATGCGTGGAGAATTTGTTGGATTTTATATTGATATACATTTATTTTTAAAATCAGTTTGAATGTGAGTCGAAATTTCGGGATTAAAAACAGTTCGGACCGCACCGAAATATGCAAAATTTCGTATAATTTTTTAACCGTGGCCACAATATGGGCTGTAATGCTAACAAAAAGAATATGGGCTCCAAAAAAAACCTTAATAATTAGTAAATGGGCTGTAAATTATTAGAAATAATGGAAGATGGGCTGTATGCTGTTTTCCACAGATTTGAGGCTTTCCTAAAAAAAGGTTGACGCACAAGCAGTCACTGTTGGATGGCCATCCAACGGCCGTCGTGCTTCTTCAATCTCTGCTCTTCCTGCTCCAGCCGCTCAAACAAGCGCCGGCGGGACTGCCTGCTCCCTCCTCCCCGCGGCCGGCTCTGCTGCCGCGCAGGACTCACCGCCCCACCGTACTCCCATCGCTGGCCTAGCCATCCCTCTACTCACCCACACCTGTTGTTATTCTCCGGCGACGGCAGACGAACCAGTAAACCCTCGTACAGTCATACTCCCCTCCGCGTGGGAAACAACTGCCGAGTCTTCCCTGCCTCCGTGTCGTTCCCTTCCTAGGCCTCGCCGCCGTCCACCACCCTGGTGCTCTCGGCGTGGCCTGGTCAACGTGGTCAACGACCGACATGCATCTGAAGTGGACTGTACGTGGAGAGGCCGACAGCTGGGTCCACGGCCGCACACAAGGAAATGCCTCCTTATTACGCGCAAAATAATGATTCCTCCACCTGACATCAGGGACCCACCGAAAGGGCCTCTGTATTTTGCGAGAAAAGCGTTACCGCCGCTGACAGCTCGGACCCACCAGCTATATCTTCGCACGCGAGGAAGTGCCTCCTTATTACGCACAAAAAAATGAATACTCCCCCTGCTAGCTGGGACCCACCATGGTGGGAGGCTGACTTGTGGGCCTACTAAGTTGACTGGGACGGGGGCCTTTGTCAACTTTAGTCAATATGAACGATTCAAGCTCCAGCGACCGTATGATGTCCATCCAACGGCCGTAGTGCTTCTTCAACCTCTGGTCTTTTTGCTCCAGCCGCCCAAAGCAGCGCCGGTCGTGCCGCATGCTCCTGCCTCCCGTGGCCGGCTGTGCTGCCGCGGAGGCCTCACCGCCCCCTACTATTCCCACCACTGGCCAGGCCCTGCGGCGACGGCAGCCTCACACCGCAGCCGAACCAGTGAACCCTCGTACTCCTCTCCGCGCGGGCTTCCACTGCTGCGTCTTCCCCGGCTCTGCGTCGTCCCCATCCTAGGCCACGCCATCGTCCACCGCCGTGGTGCTCTCCGCACGGCGTGGTCAACGTGGTCAAGGAACGACTTCCATCGAAAGAGTACTGTACGCGGAGAGGCTGACAGCTGGGTCCACGGCCACAGCCCAGTTTTTTTGTGATTTGCCAAGTAAGTCGCTTTGTCACGCCTGTTGGGCTGCAAGTCTTTCAAGACGAGGAGAGCTTTCATTCGGCTGGCCGAGAAAATGGCCCATCGGTAATGAGAAATGGGCTGTACATTTTTAAAACACATCAAACCGGCAATTCGTTTCAATTTTTTTTTTCATTTCAAGATTTTAAATTACATTAATTTTTATGCGTGGAGAATTTGTTGGATTTTATATAGATATACATTTATTTTTAAAATCAGTTTGAATGTGAGTCAAAATTTCGGGATTAAAAACAGTTCGGACCGCACCAAAATAGCAAAATTTCGTATAATTTTTTAACCGTGGCCACAATATGGGCTGTAATGCTCACAAAAAGAATATGGGCTCCAAAAAAACCTTCATAATTAGTAAATGGGCTGTAAATTATTAGAAATAATGGCAGATGGGCTGTATGCTGTTTTCCACAGATTTGAGGCTTTCCTAAATAAAAGGTTGACGCACAAGCAGTGATTGTTGGATGGCCATCCAACGGCCATCGTGCTTCTTCAATCTCTGCTCTTCCTGCTCCAGCCGCTCAAACAAGCGCCAGCGGGACTGCCTGCTCCCTCCTCCCCGCGGCCGGCTCTGCTGCCGCGCAGGCTTCACCGCCCCACCGTACTCCCATCGCTGGCCTAGCCATCCCTCTACTCACCCACACCTGCTGTTATTCTCCGGCGACGGCAGACGAACCAGTAAACCCTCGTACAGTCGTACTCCCCTCCGCGTGGGAAACAACTGCCGAGTCTTCCCTGCCTCCGTGTCGTTCCCTTCCTAGGCCTCGCCGTCGTCCACCGCCCTAGTGCTCTCGGCGCGGCCTGGTCAACGTGGTCAACGACCGACATGCATCTGAAGTGGACTGTACGTGGAGAGGACGACAGCTGGGTCCACAGCCGCACGCAAGGAAATGCCTCCTTATTACGCGCAAAATAATGATTCCTCCACCTGACATCAGGGACCCACCGAAAGGGCCTCTGTATTTCGTGAAAAAAACGTTACCGCCTCTGACAGCTCGGACCCACCAGCTATATCTTCGCACGCAAGGAAGTGCCTCCTTATTACGCACAACAAAATGAATACTCCCCTTTCTAGCTGGGACCCACCATGGTGGGAGGCTGACTTGTGGGCCTACTAAGTTGACTGGGACGGGGGCCTTTGTCAACTTTAGTCAATATGAATGATTCTAGCTCCAGTGACCGTACGATGTCCATCCAACGGCCGTAGTTCTTCTTCAACCTCTGGTCTTCTTGCTCCAGCCGCCCAAAGCAGCACCGGTCGTGCCGCATGCCCCTGCCTCCCGTGGCCGGCTGTGCTGCCGCGGAGGCCTCACCGCCCCTACTATTCCCACCACTGGCCAAGCCCTACGGCAACGGCATCCTCACACCGCAGCCGAACCAGTGAACCCTCGTACTCCTCCCCGCGCGGGCTTCCACTGCCGCGTCTTCCCCGGCTCCCCGTCGTCCCCTTCATAGGCCTCACCGTCGTCCACCGCCCTGGTGCTCTCGGCGCGGAGTGGTCAACGTGGTCGAGGAACGACTTCCATCGGATGTGGAATGTACGTGGAGAGGCTGACAGCTGGGTCCACGGCTGCAGCAAGGAAGTGCCTCCTTATTACGCGGAAAATAATGATTCCTCCACCTGACAGCTAGGACCCACCGGACGGGCCACTGTATTTCGCGAAAAAACGTTTCCTCCTGACTGCTGGGACCCACCACCAGCTACATCTTCGCACGCAAGGAAGTGCGTCCGGGCAAAAAAAATATTCGCCCCCCTGACTGCTGGGACCCACCAGCTACATCTTCGCAGGCAAGGAAGTGCCTAACAGTCGGGACCCACTGGTCGAAGCGTACGTAGCATTGTCATTCTGGCGTGTATGTACATACTGGTCGATGTTGAGGCGCGCACGTGTCGTAGTAGAGGCACGCACGTAGCATGTACACGTACGTACATCGTCCAGTGTGCAAGAAAGAAAATACGGCCACGTACGTACATACGGGCAGGGTCTTGAACGCCTACTCGCGCATACGTACGGCCAGGGCTCGTGTACATGGCTGGGTCGAAACGGAGATACAGCGTCGTCGTCGTGTTCATGGGGAGCCAACCGGCTGGGTCGGAACGGAATGCGTCGTCGTGTTCATCAGGAGGGCTTGGACGGAACAGCCGATGGAAACGAGGCCTGGCGTACCGCAGAATGGAGGAAACGGCCTTGTGTTCGACCGGCCACGTTTGAAATGGGATCCTGTTCATCGGGAGGGGTCTGGCGTAGCGCAAAATGGAGGAAACACACCTCCTACGGTCGAAACGGGGGTCCTGTTGATCGGGAGGGGTGTGGTGTACCGCAAAACGGAGGAAACGGACTTGTGTTGGAGCGCTACGGTCGAAACGGGGGTCCTGTTCATCGGGAGGGGTATGGCGTACCGCAAAACGGGACTCCACGGGACACTGTCCATCTCCACCGTCGACCCCCTCCCGCCTCCACGGGCTACTGTTCATCCACCATCGACCTCCTCCAGCCTCCACCTACGACAGTTCATCCACGGGCTCCTGTTCATCCAGCCTCCACCACGCGCTACTCCACTGGCTACTATTCAACTAGCCCTCTCCACGGGCTCCTGTTTAACCACCCCTCCACGGGCTCCTGTTCATCCAGCCCTCCACCGTCTACTGTTCATTCTGCCCTCCACGGGGTGGTCCTGTTCATCCTGCCCTCCACGGGGTCCTGTTCATCCAGCCCCAACCGGCTCGATCGATCGGGGTCCTGTTCATCCAGAGGCAACACCACGGGGTCCTGTTCATCCACCCCCACCGGGAACTGTTCATCCAAACCCCCCAGCAACGCTCACTGTTCATCCAGAGGCAGCATCGATCGGCTTCAGTTAGCAGCAGTACCGAAGGAATCGCTCGATCGGGTTCAGTTAACAGCCATCGATCGATCGCTCGGGTTCAGTAACGCGTAGCCTGCAGTGCATTCACTCGGGTTCAGTTAGAGCCCAACGCCTCGCTCGGGTTCAGTTAGAGCCAACGCCTCGCACACACGCGCGTACGTGTACGAGAGAAACGCGCATCACTCGGCCCCCGACCTCCCACCGTAACCGGGAACTCCCCAAAATTTTCCTCGCCCTCGCTTCTACCACGGGTTTTTTCGTCATGGACGGCCCAAAGAATGTCATGCAGTTGCGTCTCCGGCCCGCCCAGGACAAAAAGCCCATTTTCTGTCATGATTTTTTGTCATAGAAGTAGGATCCCACCACATCTATGATGATACCGGGTTTTGTCACAATTATCGTCATAGAATTGTCATATGTATGACAGAAAAAATTTCGTTCGTCCCAAAATGTCACGGATGTGTCTTTTTTTTTTGTAGTGCTAGTGTGAGGACTTAGTCGTGAGGCCAACGCATCTATGTGGTAGCTTGAGAGGGGTTGAGCAGAATCGAGAGACGCAAGACAAGACAAGGATTTAGACAGCTTTGGGCCCCGGGAAACATCATCCGGTAACAACCCTACATGCTGTTTGTGGCTAGGTCTCATTATCATCACGAGGGAGTCACCGTAAACCGGCTCTCCTAGTTGTGTCTAGCCCTAAGATTATTTCCTCCCTCCTCTTGGGGTGCCCTACCCCTCCTTATATAAGTTGAAGGGGCGGGTTACATGTAGAGTCCAACTCGGAGTAAGACTTAAACTATTCTGACTTCTCTTCATGGGCTTCTTAACATCTTGGGCTTCTTAAAGTCTCGGGCTTATTAACCCCAGGCGACTCTGTGTGCTGGGTTATGACTGTCTGCCGGGTTATGATTGTCTGCCGGGTTATGATTGTCTGCCGGGTTATGATCTGACTTAACACCTGCCGGGTTATCATCTGACTTAACACCTGTCGGGTTATCATCTGACTTAACACCTGCCGGGTTATCATCTGACTTAACACCTGTCGGGTTATCATCTGTCTTAACACCTGCCGGGTTATCATCTGACTTAACACCTGCCGGGTTATCATCTGGATTAACTGTCTGCCAGTTTACCACCTGTCGGTTTACCGTCTGGCTTAGCCATCTGTCTTAACTGTCTGCCGGTTTACCAAGTCCCAGCCGGGTTATAACTCCAGCTGGGTCATACCGCGAGGTATATCCCCGACAATACCTCTGACCTCCAAAGATACTCTGCAAAAGAAAGGCCTTACCAGCCGCTATCTGCCTCGCCTGATGGATCTCTTTGCGAGCACTCCGGGACTCGCTCCACGCCTCTTTGGCATCATGGAGAGCCTTGGAAAGCTCGGACGAGTGGTCCGAAGTCTTCTGCTCCAAGGTTTCGCATTTGCTGATGGCATCCTTCAGCTCCTGCTTGACTTCAGCCACCCGAGCTTCGTGTTGGCGGCGGGCAGCTTGCTCGGCCTTCAATTATGCAGCCGCTTTGTTAGTGGCTGCCTTATTCGCCTCCGCCTCTTTCTTGGTCTGGGCGAGGGCACCTTTGAGGGTCTCAACCTCGGCTGCGCCAACTATGATCATAATCAACGCATTCTGTGAGCTAAACTCTAAATATACATATCACTCTTGACATGAAAAAAAAAATTAACATCATGCGCATACCTTGCGTTTCGTGAAACCGCTTGTTGATACGGTCGACTTCCTCATTTGCCACCTAAAGCATCCAATTGAGTTTGGAAACTTCTGCGGCCTAGGCAGTTGCCGCCAACATGGAGGTCTGTTACAATAACAGCACAGTACGTTACTCTCCCGAATACTATGCGGATCCTCTGTCTGGTTTCTTCTATACTGGACAGAGTCCCGGGGGCTACTGTTTGTACACAGGTTTATTCTTCTATATGAAAAGTTTTTAGAACATTACGTCGCATACCTCAAAGCCTGTCAATAGGCTGCAGAAGGCTTTGTTCAGTCCGTTTTCAGCAGACTGAACCTTCTCCATAACCACACCCATCAGGGTGCGGTGCTCCACCACGACGGAAGCACTTTACAGTGCTTCCTCCAGAGTGTTGGGTGCCTCTGGATTAATGGAGGCTATCGATGGAGCTGTTGCTCCTCTGCCCTCTTTCGAAGGGGGCCGCTTATCCGATCCCGAAGCCATGCTGGCCTCCGGAATGGTGTTCGGCTGGGGCCCGAATTGTTGGGGCTCCCCACCGTCAGTTGTCATAGCGGATGCCTCCCCTAGGTCTTCGGCGACCGAGGTATTAACCTCGGGCGCTCTCTCGACGGCTTCGTTCGCCCCCTCTCGTCCAGGAGATGTCCTTCGGGACGACACTTCGGTGTCCTCCACGGTGACAAGCGAGGGGGCTCGTGGCGGCGCGTCACTCTCTGCCATTTTGGGCGGCAGAGAATTCCCCTCCGATAATGGGGTATGCGGGAGCACGCGGGGAGGGCTGAAAGGCGAATGACAAAATAACTTACATAATGGAAGCAGGTAGACCGAAGATAGACAATAAGTTTCTGAATACAGCAGGGAAATACAAACGCAATCTCAAGAAGTAGCAGACATTAATTACCAAAGTCACCCAGGGAGCACGTGTGCTTTCAACCGCGCTCGCACGCCCGCGCGCGCCCGCCACCACGCCCCGCGAGCCCCGAGTGCCCCGTGCACCGCAAGCCCCAGGCGTCGAGCTCCTGCCGCCGCTCCCGCAAGGAGGACCCGCGATTGGCGCATGCTTGAGAGGCTGGTGCTGGTTGTTCCGCCAGCGGGGAGGAGCACCGGCTCGGCCGTGCTCGACCCGCTGCTCAAGGACAACACATGCAGCTGCATCTAGC
This sequence comes from Triticum aestivum, assembly GCF_018294505.1. Classification (NCBI taxonomy): domain Eukaryota; kingdom Viridiplantae; phylum Streptophyta; class Magnoliopsida; order Poales; family Poaceae; genus Triticum; species Triticum aestivum. The sequence continues at coordinate 307,659,702 of NC_057805.1, read as the reverse complement.
ACGCTGCGACTGTTGCTCTTGCCTGGGCAGGAGCGGGGGAAGAAGTGGCAGCGGCGCGTGCTGCGTAGCCAAGCAGGGGCGGCGGCGGCCAAAGAGCCGGTGTCGACGCGGTGTCAGGCTCTCCAGAAGCAGCCATGCATGTGTTGGTGGGTTTGTGCAGAGAGGGAAAAAGGAAGAGAGAGAGAGTGGTGGGAGGTGGGTTGGTGGCTGACAAGTGGGTCAACCCCGAACCTGCACAGATGCGGAGGACGCAGAAAGTGTTCATTTGTGTCCACTTTGGACGCAAATTCGGTGCAGGTTTTGTTTGGAAATGCGGTCAGACGGACCTGAAACAGACAAAATTATGGGATGAGGGTGCACATCGGGTTTGAAACAAATTGTCTGTATGCGACATACGAACACGGACAGACGATTTTGGGTCGCCCGTTGGAGTTGGCCTTAAGGGTAACTCCAACGGACGACCCCAAATCATTCGGGTCTGTCCGTTTGGAGGTAAACAGACAGACAAGACGGCCCAGCACGCGACCCCATCCATAGAAGCATCCAATCCGACTCGCCCCATCCTGGGCGCAAAATCAGTGCGGCTTTGCGTTGAAACGGACATAGACGAACAATTTCTACGCCATCCTCGTCCGGGCAGTGTCCTTTGCGTGTGAGCCCAGGCCCGCCTACCCACCCACCTACCCCCTCTCTCATTTCTATACTCTTCCCTACCGTGTCGGCTCCGGGCTCGAGCACGCCAGTCCCACCAACAACACCCGTCGGCTTCGATACTCTTGGGGCTGCAGGGCGGGGCTGCGGTGGCATCGGCGGGGCGGGGCTGCTGTGGCATCAGCGGGGCGGGGCAGCGTCTCGTGCTCTCCTGACGGAGCGGCGTGGTGGTCGGAGGTGCGGAGAGCTTCGAGCGAGCACGGCGAGCAGGGTGGGTGAAAAGTGCAACTAATCCCCGGGTGGTTTTGGTAATTCATAACAACATATATCTCATTGAACTAATGTCCATTCAAGATAAATATTTTAGGAAGTTCATTGATTGGCATGGCATGGACTAGAGATGTGGACCCCTCAAAATGATAAGGACAAGGATTGCCAAAAGCTCAAGACTCTACATTTTTGTTTAAGTGATCCAAGATCACATTGAGTCCATAGGAAAGCCAATACTATTAAAAGCGAATGAGGTGTTGCTTAATGATCTTGTTGCTCAAGTGCTTAGTGATATTGCTCCAAAACCCTAAGCCACTTTCTCTATCCACATATGTCCAAAACCTAATTTCCAACTCAGCCCCACCTATATTTCCCATCCGGAGCCACCGAGTTCATCTAGACTTAGCCACTGCCAAAACCACTAACAATTCGGTTCCACCGATATGGATCTCGGTCTCATCGAGATGGCCTTGCCAGCGCTTTGTGACTTGTTGCAATCATTTCGGTCTCACCGAGAAGTTGCAAATCGGTCTCACCGAGTTGGCTTGACTGATTCTCTGTTGCTTATTACTTCACTTCGGTCCCACCAAGATGATGCAATCGGTACCACAGAGATGAGGTTTTCCCTAAGCTCTAGCACATCGGTCCCACCGAGTTGTTCTAGTCGGTCCCACCGAGATTCCTAATGTTCATATTTTTGCATAGATCGGTGCCAGACCGAGTTTTCTGATCGGTGCCACCGAGATGGGTCAAAAGTGTGTAACGGTTGGATTTTGTGTGGAGGCCATATATACCCCTCCACCCCCTCTTCGTCATAGAGGAGAGCCATCAGAACGTGCCTACACTTCCACCATTCATTTTCTGAGAGAGAACCACCTACTCATGTGTTGAGATCAAGAGATTCCATTCCTACCATTTGAACCTTGATTTCTAGCCTTCCCCAAGTTGCTTTCCACACAAATCCTTCTTCCACCATAGCCAAATCTGTGAAACTGAGTTGATTGTTGGGGAGATTATCATTTGAAGCACAAGATCAAGGAGTTCATCATCAACACACAATCTATTACCTTTTGGAGAGTGGTGTCTTCTAGATTGGTTAGGTGTCGCTTGGGAGCCTCCGACATTATGTCGAGTTGAACCAAGAAGTTTGTACGGGCAAGGAGATCGCATACTTCGTGAACATCTACCCGAGTGAGGCAAGCCCTCCATGGGCGACGACCATGGTGGGATAGACAAGGTTGCTTCTTTGTGGAGCCTTCGTGGGTGAAGCCCTCCGTGGACTCACGCAGCCGTTACCCTTCGTGGGTTGAAGTCTCCATCAAAGTGGACGTATGATAGCACCACCTATTTGTACCACGACAAAAATCTTCGTGTCTCAATTGCGTTTGGCTTCTCCAAACCCTTCCATTTACCTTCATATGCAATGTTTTACATTCTGCTGATATACTCTTAGAATTGCATGATTAGGTTGATTGCTTGACTTGTCATAATTGCTAAAATCTGCCCACAACTAAAATTGGAAAAATGAAAGATTTTATTTGGTCAAGTAGTTGATGCGGTTTTTAAACTTCGTCGATATTTCCCCAAAGAGGAAGGGATGATGCAGTATAGCTATGGTAGGTATTTCCCTCAGTTGTGAAACCAAGGTATCAATCCAATAGGAGAACCAAGCAACACTATGTAAACGGTACCTGCACACAAAGAACAAATACTTGCAACCCGACACGTAAGAGGGGTTGTCAATCCCTCCTCGGTAAAAAGATAGATAAATTTGTATGAGTTTGGATAAATAGGTCTGAATAAAACATGAAATAAAATAAGTAAAGAAAAAGTGTAGCAAGGTATTTTTGGGTTTTTGGAACAATATATCTAAAAACAAATACGGCAAAAGATAGATCGGAAAGCAAATATGATAAAAGATAGACCCGGGGGCCGTAGATTTCACTAGTGGCTTCTCTCAAGAAAATAACACACGGTGGGTAAACAAATTACTGTTGGGCAATTGATAGAAGAACAAATAATTATGATGATATCCAAGGTAATGATCATGAATATAGGCATCACATACAAGATTAGTAGACCGACTCTTGCCTGCATCTACTACTATTACTACACACATCGACCGCTATCCAGCATGCATCTAGTGTATTAAGTTCATGGAGAAATGGAGTAATGCAATAAGAACGATGACACGATGTAGACAAGATCTATTCATGTAGGAATAGATCCCATCTTTTTATTCTTAATAGCAACGAAACATGCATGCCTCGCTACCCCTTCCGTCACTGGATGAGGACACCGCAAGATCAAACCCATCACAAAGCACCTCTTCCCATTGCAAGAAAAATCAATCTAGTTGGCCTAACTAAACCAAAGATTCAGAGAAGAAATATGAAGCTACAATTAATCATGCGTAAAAGAGATCAAAGAAGACTCGAAGAATATTCATGGATAAAAATCTGATCATAAACTCGAACTTCATTGGATCCCAACAAACACACCGCACAAGTCATTACATCAAATTGATCTCCAAGAGACCATTGTATTGAGAACCAAAAAGAGAGAAGAATCCATCTAGCTACTGCCTATGGACCTGTAGGTCTATGGTTAACTAGTCACGCATCATCGGAGAGGCACCAATGAGGATGATGAACCCCTCCGTGATCGTGTTCCCCTCCGGCAAGGTGCCGGAATAGGGCTCTAGATTGGATCTTGTGGTTCTGGAACTTGCGGCGGCTGGAATTGTGTTTCATCGACTCTCTTAGGGTTTCTGGAATATTTGGGTATTTATAGAGCTAAGAGGCTGTGGAGGAGAGCCTTGTGGGCCCGACAACCCATCAGGGCGCGCCAGGGGCCTCTGGCACACCCTGGTGTCTTATGGGCCCCACAGGCCTCCCCGCAGGTGCTTCCTTGGCTCCCAAGTTGTCTTCTGGTCCAGAAAAATCTCCAAAAAGTTTCGTTGTGTTTGGACTCCATTTGATAGGGATATTCTGTGAAGTAAAAACAAGCAAAAACAGCAACTGGCACTGGGCACTATGTCAATAGGTTAGTCCTGAAAAATGACATAAAGTTGCTATAAAATGATTGTAAAACATCTAAGAGTGATAATATAACAGCATGGAACAATAAAAAATTGTAGATACGTTGGAAACGTATCAGTAGTCTAATCACCCCCCTCTAGACATACTTTCAATCCTACAAGTGGTATCAGAGCTTTGGTCTCCGTAAGCCTTGATCCAACTTTGGTTATCATAGCCTTGGTTTCACGACCTAGGAGAGCATGGAATCTAGCAAGGGTAACTATCACCGTAGAGGTCCTTATTTTGATGGTACAAATTTTGCTAGTGGGAAGCATAAGAAGAAAAAGCATATTCTTGGTCATAACCTCGCCGTTTGGGTTGTTGTTCGTATTGGCTTGCAAGGTAAATTCTTTGAGGATGGTAGAGAACCAGATTGTGAAGCGACGGTGGAAGAATTGAAGATGTTGCAATACAATGATCAAGCTTGTGATATTCTCTTCAATGGATTGTGCCCCGAGGATTTCAACAGAATCAACCGCCTTGAGAATGCAAAGGAAATTTGGGATACTTTGGTTGATATGCACGAAGGTACCGAGTCCGTCAAGGAATCCAAGTTGGATGTGCTTCAAAGTCAACTTGACAAGTTCAATATGAAGGATGGTGAAGGAGTCGCCAAAATGTACTTTAGTCCTGCTCTTATCACAAATGAGATTGCCGGCTTGGGAAGTGAAGAGATGACCGACAAATTCATCATCAAGAAGATCCTTAGAGCTTTGGATGGAAAATGTGATACCGTGTGCACATGGATCCAAATGATTCCCAATTACAAAGATCTAAAGCCCACAGAAGTCATTGATACAATTGTTGCCCATGAGATGTCACTAGAGGATAAGGAAGAGCTCCACAACAAGTCAAGTGGTGCATACAAAGCTTCAAGTGATGCTCCTGCAACATCAAGTGACAAGCTAGTCTCCAATGAAGAATTGAGCTTAATGGTGAAGAACTTCAACAAATTCTACAAGAGTAGAAGCAAAGAGAGAAGCTCCAAGTGAAGGTCCTATAATGACAAAAGATCTTCTAGTCGTGATCATAATTGCTACAATTATGGAAGACCCGTACACTATTCCAATGAGTTTACGGCTCCCTACAAGAAAAGAGAAGACTCACTAAAGAGGAGGAGTAGAAGAGATGAATCACCTCCAAGAGAGAGGAGTAGAGATGATCGTTATGAATGAAGACTCTCTCGAAGAAGAAAAGATTTGGAAAGGAAGGACAAGTCATCAAAGAGCTACACAATACGAAGACATCAAGCTCATGTTGGTGAATGGGTTTCCGGCTCCGACTACGACAACTACTCCGAGAGAAGCTATCACTCTGACTCCAAATATACTCAAGATGAAGGTGTTGCCGGACTTGCTCTAGTATCATCTAACTCCCACGACATATTTGATTCACCAAATGAAGGAATTGGAAGATTCTTCATGGCTAAAGGCCCCTAGGTATCACACCCCAAGTATCTTGATTTCAATAGTGATGAAGATGATTTGCTAGGTGATGATGATTTACTTGTTGAAAAAACTAGTGATGAAAACTACAATGAACTTGCTAGTGATCATGCTAATCAAGATGAAACGAATGACAATGATAGTAAGGAGATTGAGCGTCTAACTAAAAAATTAAACACTCTTAAATCAGCTCATGAAACAACTCAAGAGGATCATAGAGAGCTCCTAAGAACTCATGAGAAGCTATGCTTTGAGAAGCTAAATTTAGAGCAAGAGCATGAGTTCCTAAAAGCTATCAATGATGATCTTTGAAAGAAGAGTTCTTCTTACATTGCCAAACGTCTCCTCTTGTCTACTTACATGCCACAAGTTAAACCTAGTAACAAGAGCAAGAGAGATTCTTCTTCCAGTAGTAACAACAACCATGCTAAATCAAATATTGTTGCTTCTAATAATTCTCTTGATTCCACTAATGATTCTCTTAGCCAAGTTACACTTGAGCAAGAAAATAGCTTATTGAAGGGAATTAAAGAGAAAGGTGTTTACAAGAGTCATGCCAGGACTAATCAATTCGAGGAAATTGTATGCAAGCAAGGAAGACACCGGAAGAATCAAGGTGTTGGTTCTGAACGAAAGTTCAATGCCAATGGAATTGAATGGAATATGATCAATACCCCAAAACAAAGTTTGTTCCTCAATAAGAAAAGTATGACCCCACTTCTTTTGAGGGAACACAATCTCAAGATGATCTTCCACCACAAGACTGTCGGTGTCAAAACCGGCGAATCTTGGGTAGGGGTCCCGAACTGTGCGTCTAAGGTAGATGGTAACAGGAGGCGGGGGACACAATGTTTAACCAGGTTCGGGCCCTCTCGATGGAGGTAATACCCTACTTCCTGCTTGATTGATCTTGATGATATGAGTATTACAAGAGTTGATCTACCACGAGATCATAGAGGCTAAACCCTAGAAGCTAGCCTATGATTATGATTGTTCTTGTCCTACGGACTAAACCCTCCGGTTTATATAGACACCGGAGGGGGCTAGGGTTACACAGAGTCGGTTACAAGGGAGGAGATCTACATATCCGAATTTGCCAAGCTTGCCTTCCACGCAAAGGAGAGTCTCATCCGGACACAGGACGAAGTCTTTAATCTTGTATCTTCATAGTCCAACAATCCGGCCAAAGTATATAGTCCGGTAGTCCGAGGACCCCCTAATCCAGGACTCCCTCAGTAGCCCCTGAACCAGGCTTCAATGACGATGAGTCCGGTGCATAGATTGTCTTCGGCATTGCAAGGCGGGTTCCTCCTCCGAATACTCCATATAATATTTTGAACAGAAGGATCGTGTCCGGCTCTCCAAAACAAATTCCCATACCACCATAGAGAGTATAATATTCCACAAATCTAATCTGCTGACAACTTTTCATAACGTGACATCCTGCCGTGGTCCGGTCATTACGAACCATTTTTCCCAGCCTGCCACTGCACGTGTTGCGAGGCGGTTTTCTTGGCACGTCTTGCAGAGATCATGTCCCCTTATTACGAGATTCTCATCAATACGGGTGTGGGTAACCCAATCATGCCTGCTGGTGCGACTCCTTGATTTCAGGCAAGTTCCAAACGGCCACGCGGAGGACGCTTGATATTCGCCCCCTTATAAAGGGGCCAAGGCTTGTCCTTTTCTTCTCACGCTCGATCCTTCTCTCCCCCCACCTCGGATTCCAGCACCCAAGGTTCAGGCTAAGCGCTTCGGACCTTCAATCATGTCTAGATCCAACCTTCAAGGCCGGTGGATGGCCTCCTCTGTCACAGAGGAGGACATCAAGAAGCTAAGAGGAGCCAGGTATTTGACCGCCGAAATCTCGCATAGGCTGCCTGCTCAAGGGCAGGTCACCCCCACTCCCGAACCCAACGAGAGTGTCGTATTTGTTTCCCACTTCCTCCGAGGGCTAGGCTTTAGTCTGGATCCCTTTGTTAGAGGGCTTATGTTCTATTACGGGCTTGATTTCCATGATCTGGCTCCGGATTCCATCCTTCACATCTCGTCGTTCATCGTCGTGTGTGAGGCCTTCCTCCGCATCGCCCCACACTTCGGCTTATGGCTCAAGACTTTTAATTAGAAGCTGAAGATGATTGATGGGCGACATGTAGAATGCGGAGGTGCCATAATAAGCAAAGGCGCCGATGCTCCATGGCCAAAGGGTTCCTTCCCGGAGACGTCCAACTTATGGTAGCGGGAGTGGTTTTACATCACAGCTCCCCGAAGTACTAAGTGGGTAGCTGCCCCCGCCTTCCATTCGTGCCCCCCGCCACAACTGGCGTCATGGGTCAACAAGGGGCTGGACTGGGGGTCAGTTAATGACGTGCCGACATTGCAAAGTCGCATCCGAGATCTCCTCAAGAGAGATGTCGGTCTTGTCAAGGTAATGCAAGTTATGCTAGTTCGTCGGGTCCTGCCATGCCAACGTCGCTCTCTTCGTATGTGGGAGTTCAACCCGGAAGGACCGTGAACTATTCAGCAATTCTTCGGCGTGACGCTCGAAGAGATGTATGGATTGTTCTTAGGATCACGAATAAAGTGTCCGGACACCACCGAGGAGGCGGGTCTCGACTACAACCGTCCAGATACCCACGTAAGTAATTCTGCGGCCGAACATGCTGTCTTTTTATTTGTCACAACATTATTCTGAAAAAATCGCTCTTTGACTAGGACTGGATAAAAAAGGCGAAGATGATCAGGTGTTCGGCCCGCCTTCCCGAAGGCTCACCGGATACTGTAATAGCCAGGATAATTGAGCATGCACCTTATCAAGTGCCATCAGAGGAAGATAAGGAGAGGAATAAAGAAGCCGGAAGCGGGCCTCACGCATTACTCATCCAAACCGGGGGAATTAGTGTATCCGCGAAGGAGGATAATCGGGGAGAAGACTCTAAAATCCCCTCTCCCGAAGGAAGGAAAAGGACCGCCTCTGAAGACTTGGAAACGAGGGTTTCCAAACAAGTGAAGAAACCTTCGCCAGGAGGCCCCGCCTCGGGGGGCATCCTTGCCGCACAGTGTCCGCAAGGGGGCCAGCCCTCCACCGAGCTGTAAGTGAACAAGAGTACTTCGGTAAATATATCCTGCTTTATCTCTGAGGAAAATAACCGAGACATATATCTTGCAGTCCGGCTCGCAGCCCTTCTCGACAGAGTTCGTCTTCGGGGGATCATCTTCCAGAGATGATGGAGAGCGAAACGCCTCCCCTTGTCTCCCCGCCTCATGGGGCGGACGACCCTGAGGTGTCGTCACGGAGGATTTCTCCTAATCCGCCAAAGTCAAAAGGTAACCCTTTGGCCACCTGAAGTCCGGAGTATTCGGCTCCTAGGGAGAGCCACAGAAATAATCCGGGACTGTCCGGTGCACAACCGGACGTACTGATGGGCCTTCTGGAGCAAGCGGCTATCTCAGTGGTTCATCGTACCTTAATGGGTACAGTGGTTGAGAGGATTTCATCTGCCAAAAGTGGGTTGCATGAAGCTTTTATGAGCCTGCTAAGAGGCTTTGAGGTACACAAAGTAATATATATTTTTTGACGGTACCGCACACGCTAGGTGTGCCCTATACAGACAATAGCCCCTGAGACTCTGGTTGCTGTCCAAAGGGGGCAAATAGAGGATCATAGTCCCAGGTAATGATCATGCTGCTTTCATATGCAGGCGGCTGAGGATCCAGTGGCTGGCCGGACTGGTGAGTTTGCCGAACTGAGGCGGCAGCTTGATGCGGCAGATGCCGACATCGTGCTTGTAAACAAGCGGCTTGACGAGGCACAGGGTATGTATTTTCCGGTGGTCAACAGATATTAAGAGGAGCATGATGCTAGTATCTGTAATATGCTGTGACTGCAGATGGAGCTACCGTCGTTGAGACCCTTCGGGCGGAGCTTGCCCGAGCGAAGGAACAAGCCAGGAGAAGTGATGCGGCCGCACTAAAGGCGACCGAAGAGTTAAGAGCCGAACAGGCTGCTCATCGCCAGAGCGAAGATAAAATAGCGAAGATGGCTGTTGAGCTGAAGGATGCCGCCGACCAGTATGAGCTTCTTGAAAAGGAAAGCCAAGCGAAAACGGCGGACCTAAAGAAAGCCATGGTAGCGGCCAAGGAAATCCGCTCTAAAATCAGAGCGGTGAAGGAAGAGCTTCGTCAAGCCGGAGATATCACGGCTGGGAAGCCCTTTTTGTTGCGGACGAGGTTCGGAGATCCTAAGTATGCCCCTCTGGATCAATTATGGAGTGCTGCAGACGTGTACTTAGACTTGGCAACGAGTGCTGCCGATGGGACCGAGTTTTCCAAAGATCAGAAAGATCATGAAGTGGAAAGATTATTCTGGTCGCAGTTCAGTACTCCAACGCGCCCGCTGCTGTTAAATGAACAAATGGCCGAGTGGGCCGAGCTCCATAGGTTGTCCGGACTTGCCATGAGGTCTGTAGTAGATCATCTTTGGCCGGAGGGACCGAGGCCGAATAGTTATTTTGGTTTAGTGCAACGATTCCTTGGTGTTGTGCTGCATATCGACGCTATAAAGAGGTCGGCGTGCATAGAGGGTGCGCGGATGGCTCTTGCCCATGTTTAGACATATTGGGTAGAGATGGAGGCCACCGCTATCGCAACCCAGGATCCGGCCGTAGGCCAGGTCTCGGCCGAGCACTATTTTGAAGAAGTCCTAGAAGGTGCTCGTTTAATGGAGGCTCAGTGCTCGAAAAGTATCATGTTCGAGTGACATGTATCCCGATTGTAAAAACAATGCTATTTGGATTATAAAGGTCGTGTTTATACTTTTTGCCTGAAAGTATTATGATGCCTCCTGTGCGGCCGTTTATGTATGTATATAACCTGAAAGTTTGCAGTCGTCGGCTTCAGCCCCCACGCATATAATGCGGGGGTGTTCGGAAAAGCGCGTATTCACACTTGATCCAATGTCTTGGTCCATTAAGGAGGTGATAGCGCGGCAAACAAGGCAATCAGACTATATTGCTTTAACACTTTCACTTAGCCATAGGAGTTTGACAGCAGGGCTACTATATAGCCCCTGGTACTTCCGCGCTCGTCCGAATACGGTGCGCGTACATACATGACCGGGAAACCGGTCCTTCGTTAATGCAGAGGAATCGCGAAGATTCCGATGAGTCATCGAGTGGTTGACCAGTCTCGCGCTTTATCATGACAGTCAGTTTTCGGATTTCTCTACTGAGGTGCTCATCCAGATGAACCAGGGCACAATCGCAGCAGTTCCCCTGGTGCCACCATAGCCGATAGAGCGGAACGTAAGGTAGCAAAACACGGGAGCCGGGAAAACCCAACTATTGACCAAAGACATGATTCGGAGCTGATGCATATAAGGCCAAACTCGCGACGCCGAACACTCCCTAAGGTATTCGGACTTTACAACATATACCGAGCTAAGTAACGCCCTTGTTAATGAACCCTGAATTTCCAGGTATGTGCATTAGTCTGACGTGGCGAAATGCCAATAACGCCAGCATCCCTCTCGGTTGTGTTGAGTATCCGGAGGGTGTAAAGCAACAAGAGACAGTAAAGAAGGTTTACACATGGTCTTAATCTAAAAAGAAACCTTTGAGCGGGGCCCTGCTGCACGTCTGCGCCTGTGTCTCCGTTGTGCCGTATCCTGGAAGGGTGTAGCACGATGATCATTTGTAAGAGGGAAAAAACTCAGGTGAAAGTTTTCGTGCAAAAAATTGATTATTCTTAATAAACCATTAAAATTCAATCTAAGTAAGGTCAAGCCGAACTGTATCCCTTTTGACATGCGGGAAGCCCCTAGCACCATCTATGGGGGTATATCCATCTACCCAATCTCAGGTTTATCTGAGCTGTTACAGCTAGTGGTGCGCTGGACTCGTCAAACCGTGTCCGCGGTCTTGACGACCGATCAATTATTCTGGTTGGAGAGGCCGTTCAGTGTTCGGCTACTAGAGCCGTGGCACATTCTTCCGCACGTAAGGGACGCTCTGTGTTTCCGCTAACTATGATGATGCCATGTGGACCGGGCATCTTAAGCTTAAGATAAGCGTAATGCGGTACTGCATTAAAACGAGCGAAGGCCGTTTTTCCGAGTAGTGCGTGATAGCCGCTTCGGAATGGAGCGATGTCGAAGGTTAGTTCTTCGCTTCAGAAGTTGTCGGGAGATCCGAATACGACCTCTAGCACTAGGGAGCCCGTACAGCGTGCCTCTGGGCCTGGTATTACTCCTTTAAAGGTAGTATTGCTTTGGCCAATTCTTGTCGGGTCTATCCCCATTTTGCGGACTGTGTCCTGATATATCAGATTAAGACTACTACCGCCGTCCATAAGGACTCGGGTGAGATGGTATCCATCGATTATTGGGTCTAGCATCAAGGCAGATGATCCTCTGCGTCGGATACTAGTCGGGTGATCCCTGCGATCAAAAGTGATCGGGCAGGCTGTCGGATGTGGGGTTCCGGCAAACCCTTAAGGTTCGAACACTGGGGTGCGCGCGAAGTCTTTCCCTCCTATCGATCTACGCCCTAGCTCGCTAAGATCTCGCGGACGAACTCGATGAACTCGCAACACAGAAAGACACGAGGTTTATACTGGTTCGGGCCACCGTGGTGGTGTAATACCCTACTCCAGTGTGGTGGTGGTGGATTGCCTCTTGGGCTGATGATGAACAGTACAAGGGAAGAACAGCCTCCTGAAGTTGAGGTGTTCTTGTGGCTAGGCTCTCGATTGGATTGGATCAAGCTAAGATGAGATCGTCCCGCCTACTGTGGTGGCAAGACCTATTTATAGAGGCCCTGGTCCTCTTCCCAAATATCGAGCGGGAAGGGAGCGAACAACGGCGAGCCAATTTGAAGGGGGACAACTAGTACAAGCTATCCTGACAAAAGCAGTCTTCGCCTGCGAAAAGCTCTGGTGGTGACGCCGTATTGGGCTCCACGATGACCTCCGTCTCGCCGTCCTCCTGGTCTTGGTCTTGTTGCACCAATATAGCAACCTTTGCCTGATGCCTCGGTACTCTTTGCCTACGCTGGCCTCCTTAGCACCAAAGAGGAAACAAGGACGCTAGGCGCGCTGGCGCCCGCCTGGTGTCGATCGTCATGGCTCACGTCACGAGAGCCTCGTGAGGTTTGCCCCGCCTTGATATCTCCGCTCCTCGTGAGCCTACCTAACTAGGCCACTCCTGAGGAGGTCTTGCGTCGCCCGCTTCGCAAGGCTTGGCCCCTCACGAGGGTCTTGGATGCCTTGTTGATGAAGATGGGCCGTACGGCCTGCTGACTTAGCCACGCCGTGGGCCACAGGCAGGCAAGTCTGGGGACCCCCATTCCCAGAACACCGACAGTAGCCCCCGGGCCCAAGGTGTGCTCGGGCTTGGCTTCGCGGCGAAGCCAAGGGTCAAGTTCGGAGCACCGCGGGCCCAAGAAGCATGCGGCCTCGGTTGACGCGTGGCGGTTGATTGGACGTGGGCGTCCCCGCTTCCCCATCCTGCCTCGGCAACTGCTTGAACTAACAAAAGGCTGGCGCGGGCAGTTCTTGCCTTCATTGCTACTTCCATGCCTTGCTCCAGATCCCCTTTCTTGCTCCTCGCCACCGCTACCTCCAGATCCACTCCAATCTCATCCTGCACCCGCAATCCATGGCGCCGCGCAAAGTCAAGACTTCTTCCGCACCAGCTTGGTATGAGCCGGCCCTTGAGGCGCCCACCGTCACGGAGAAAAGCCTCGCCTCCGTGTGCCCGCTGACGGCGGGCGAGAGCAATGAGTGGGGGAAGACGGAGCTTCGGCTCGCCTCCGACGAGCCGGAGTCCAAAGGGAGCACCTTCTTCCCTTTCTTCTCGAGCAGCGTCGTTGTTGGGTTGGTCCCCCTTTCTCTGATTTCTTTTATGAAGTCCTCGACCACTACGGTCTGCAGGCGTTGCATCTCCATCCCAACTCTGTCCTCCTCCTGTCCATCTTCGCCTACTACTGTGAGGCGTACCTGGGCGTGATGCCGTCTGTGGCGTTGCTTCGCCATTTCCTCTTCCTCAGTGTCGGCGAGGGTCACATCTCCGGATGCGCTAACTTCATCGCAAGCGGCAAGGCCAACTCGATCTCGAGCACCGGGATGAGGGCCGACAACATCCGATCCAACTGTCTTAAAGCAGCGATGCGACCCGCCAAACGCTGAACGTCATTTATACACGCCGGCTTAGCCAGGGAGGTGATGGCCTTGATCTTCTCCGGGTTAGCCTCAATGCCTCTGTCAGAAACCAAAAAACCCAAGAGCTTGCCTGCAGGGACACCAAAAACACATTTGGCCGGGTTAAGCATCATCTTGTAGACCCGGAGGTTATCAAAGGTCTCCCTTAAATCATCTATCAGGGTTTCCTCTTTTATGGTTTTAACCACAATATCGTCCACATAAGCATGAACATTGCGCCCAATCTGTTTATGAAGACAGTTCTGTACACAACGCTGGTAAGTCGCCTGTGCACACTTGAGTCCAAAGGGCATAGACACATAGCAGAAGGCTCCAAAGGGAGTGATGAACGCCGTCTTCTCCTGGTCCTTAACTGCCATCTTAATCTGATGATATCCAGAATAAGCATCCAAGAAACTTAAACGTGCACAACCTGCCGTAGCATCAATGATTTGATCAATACGGGGGAGGGCAAAAGGATCAGCCGGACACGCCTTGTTTAAGTCCGTGTAGTCCACACACATCCGCCAGGTGCCGTTCTTCTTGAGTACGAGCACCGGGTTAGCCAACCACTCTGGGTGAAAGACTTCAACAATAAACCCGGCCGCCAAGAGCCGGGCCACCTCTTCACCAATGGCCTTCCGCCTCTCTTCATTAAACCGCTGAAGGAACTGCCTGACCGGCTTAAATTTTGGATCAACATTGAGAGTGTGCTCAGCGAGCTCTCTAGGTACACCTGGCATGTCAGAAGGCTTCCATGCGAAGATGTCCCTATTCTCACGGATGAACTCGATGAGCGCGCCTTCCTATTTTGGATCCAGATTGGCACTGATGCTAAATTGCTGAGATGAGTCTCCTGGAACGAAATCAACAAGTTTAGTCTCATCAGCTGACTTAAATTTCATCGCCGGCTCCTGCTCCGTAGTCGGCTTTTTCAGAGAGGTCATATCTGTTGGGTCAACATTGTCTTTGTAAAACTTCAACTCCTCTGTAGTACAAACAGATTCTGCATAAGCCGCATCGCCTTCCTCACACTCCAGAGCCACTTTCCGGCTGCCGTGGACCATAATGGTCCCATTGTGACCCGGCATCTTGAGCTGTAAGTACACATAACACGGCCGTGCCATGAACTTGGCGTAAGCCGGCCGTCCAAATATAGCATGGTATGGACTTCTTATCTTGACCACCTCAAAGGTCAATTTCTCCACCCTGTAGTTGTTCTCATCACCAAAGGCCACTTCCAACTCAATCTTGCCGACTGGATAAGCCGACTTACCAGGTACCACACCGTGGAAGATAGTGTTTGACTGGCTGAGATTCTTATCAACCAACCCCATACGGCAAAAAGTCTCATAATAGAGGATGTTGATACTGCTGCCTCCATCCATGAGCACCTTTGTGAACTTAGATCCTCCCACTTGAGGAGCCACCACTAAGGCCAAGTGGCCCGGGTTATCCACCCGGGGAGGGTGATCCTCCCTACTCCACACTATAGGCTGCTCAGACCAGCGCAAGTAGTGTGGGACCGCCGGCTCAACAGCATTCACTGCCCTCTTATGAAGCTTCTGATCTCGCTTACACAGACTGGTGGTAAACACATGATACTGTCCACCTCTAAGCTGCTTTGGATTGGTCTGATAACCCCCCTGCTGCTATTGATGACCTTGGCCACACTGCTGATTAAAGCCCCCTTGACCGTTCTGAGGACCGGAATTTGAGCCGCCGCCCGGGCCATGAAAGCCGCCGGCGCCTGAGCCGTCGCCCGGGCCATTGTAATTCTTAAAGGCCTTCATGATTGCACAATCCTTCCACAGATGAGTCGCTAGCTTCTCTCTAGAGCCATGCCTTGGACAAGGTTCATTCAACAGCTGCTCCAGCGTCGGACCTGACCCGCCGCCTCGGGGAGGGGCCCTCCCTTTGCGTCGCTGGTTATTACCTTGTGAGCTGGCGTTGGCTACAAACTCTAGGCTGCCATCGGCCTTGCGCTTGCCTCCTCCTTGGTTCCCCGGGTAAAACTGAGGACCCTTGCCATTGCCGTTCTTCTTTCCCTTCCCTGTCCTTTCATCATCTGAAGGGGGATCCTTGGTACCATCAGAATCGGTGTACCTGACAAGAGCCGCCATTAGTGTACCCATATCACTGCAGTCGCGCTTAAGCCGCCCGAGTTTCATCTTCAGGGGCACAAAACGACAATTCTGCTCCAGCATTAAAACCGCTGAGCCGGCATCCATCTTGTCTGACGAGTGTATGATCTCCTTAACCCGGCGAACCCAATGTTTCGTAGACTCACCCTCCTGCTGCTTACAGTTAGTCAAATCCACAATTGACAGGTATCTTTGAAGTTTTGGATGAACCGGGCTTTCAGCTCAGCCCAAGACCCAATGGAATTCGGTGGTAGCCCTTTCAACCAAGTGCGGGCAGTCCCATCTAACATCATGGTGAAATACTTAGCCATGGCCGCCTCACTGACCTCCAGCAGCTCCATAGCCATCTCATAACTCTCGATCCAGGCTGCAGGCTATAAGTCTGCTGTGTTATTAGGCACCTTCCTAGGGCCTTTGAAGTCCTTGGGTAGACGCTCATTGCGGATAGCTGGTACTAAACAAGGGACACCCCCAGTCCTGGTGGGGATACCCACGTCGACGGAAGTCGTCGGATAAGCCGGGGGGGTCTGGTAAGCCGTCAATTGAGGCATTTGCTCCGCCTCTTGCCGTGCTCTGTCCTGGTCTGCTGCGTGAAAGGCTCCATTATGAACCGGGCCGTGGCCAGGGGGCGGGTCATGGCGTCGGACGTTACTTGAGCCGGTTGCTGAGACCATGTGCCGGCTGTAACTCGGGCTCTGGCCTGGCCGAGGGGTCGAGTGGATCCTGTCCCGGCTGTAGGAGTACGCCTCTTGCTGCGCCAGTGCTGTCTGAAGAAGTTCCCTGACCCGGCGGGTTTCAATAGTCATCGGAGAGTTGCCGTCGACTGGGAGAGCCGCCAGCTGGGCTGCCGCTGCGACCATGTTCTCCAGTGGGTTATTATAATGACCCGGGGGTATTGGCACGTACTGAGGTGGGGCAGGGGGCACCTGGGGAGGCCCCATCACCATTGGCTGAATAGGGGTTCCAGACCCGGGCACCACGACCCCTGGCGGGTTACTAGACCCTGCACCTGGCGTGTTGAAGAGATTGCGTGGATCGTAAACCGGAGGGAGTCGAGATTGGGTCTTTTGATGCCTCCTCCTCATGACCTCATTGGACGCGTTCTGATCCATCGTGAGTTGGAAGGACCGCGCCTGGATCAACTGAGTTTGGGCCTCGAGAGCCGCCCTCTCCGCAGCCATCCTGATCCCTTCCGCTGCAAGCTCCTCCTTAGCTTTCACTAGATCCAATTTTAACTGTGCCATCTCCGCATCATGCTGAGCTTGATCCGCCGGGTCAACCGTGGCGGTTATCAGGGCCGTCATCTTGTCCGTGAGATCCATCAGTACCTGAGCCGGAGAAGGCACCGGGTTTCCCGCTCCAGCAGCGGGGTGCTGAACAGGCTGCGCGCCAGCCATAAAGATTCCAACCTGACTTGGCGGCTCAAACGGGTCCGGAATACTGTCACCATCGGAACAACCCATGAGCCTGCCATCTTGAAGTTGATACAACGAGTTTGACTCATCGGTGGCTGACTCGCCGTCAGAGCCGGCGGCCGCCTCATCACCGGACCCAGACAGATCAGAGGGCCCTCCATGGATACATCCCACAAACGCGCGCCTTAAGGCAGGCCGGGCCCGGGCGGGTCGTGCACGCTGAGCCGTTTCGATGAGATCGGCGCAGAGATCCGGCTCGGGGCCCGGCTCACCAATCTTGCCAATGAAAACATGAATTCCGCCGAAGGGGACCCGGTACCCGTACTCAATTGAGCCGGCGTCGGGGCCCCAGTTTGCATCGTCGATGTAGAGCTTGCCGCGACGACTATTGGTCATCCGGCCCACAGCGTATCCCTTGAGCCCTTCGAAGCTGCCCTTCAAGAACTCAAATCCACCGTGCGCTGGCCCCACGGTGGGCGCCAACTGTCGTGGAATTGTCACGGCAGATGTCCTTGAGCTAGGACTTAGTCGTGGAGCCATCGCAGCTAGGAAGCTTGAAGGGGTTAATGCGGGACAAGGAACACGAGGGTTATACTGGTTCGGCCCCTTACGGTGAAGGTAAAAGCCTACGTCCAGTTTGATGTGGTATTGATTAGGGTTTCGATAACCAGGGAGCTAAACTGTTATCTCCGGCTCTCGATGAGATTGTTGTCGCCCTTAAACTACTGCCGGGTCGTCCCTTTATATAGGGAGGCTGACGGCCTGCAGCTCTCAGAGTCCCGGCCGGCTCATAGGAGTGTCCGGCTCGGACTCTCAACTATTCTTGCCTTACACTACAAGTTCTACCATAAAAATGATTGTAACTACGGGCCTTAAGAGGAGATGGTGTTGTTGAAGATGTTCATGGAGATTGCTCTCCCCAAGATGGGAGAGTTGTTGGTGATGATGATGACAATGATTTCCCCCTCCGGGAGGGAAGTTCCCCCGGCAGAATTGCTCCGCCGGAGGGCGAAAGTGCTCCTGGCCAAGTTCCGCCTCGAGACGGCGGCGCACCGCCCCGAAAGTCTTCTCCTTATTTTTTCTAGGTAAAAATGACTTATATACTAGAAGATGGGCACCAGAGGTGGGCCGAGGAGGCCACAACCCACCAGGCGCGCCTAGGGGGGCTGGCGCGCCCAGGTGGGTTGTGCCCACCTGGTGGCCCCCCTCTGGTAGTTATTGCCTCCAATATTTCTTAAATAATCCATAAAAAATCTCCGTGAAGTTTTATATCATTTGGAGTTGTGCAGAATAGGTGGCTTGACATAGCTTTTTCAGGTCCAGATTTCCAGCTGCCGGAATTCTCACTCTTGGTGTGTACCTTGCAAATTATGAGAGAAAAGGCATTAGAATTACTCCAAAAAGAAGTATTATGGATAAAAACATTATAAATAACAGTAAGAAAACATGATGCAAAATGGACGTATCACTTCTAAGAGTGGAATTTTGTCGTTTTAGTAGGAAGACCCGATTAACTTGACCCATGGCAGATCATGGTGATTGTAGAACTTATGTAGGTACTTAAGGTGCAATGCGCCACTCTGGATCCTAAGGTTTATTATTCCAAGACCGCCACTTCGTTTTGGTTGACATACCATACTCCAAGCTGCCATAGAATTACATTTATCCCCTTGCTCAGTCTTCTTTCTCCAAAGGCATTTCCTTCGTATTTTGTCCAAGAGATCCAAAATCTTCGGTGGAAATTTGAGTGTGCAGAGGGCAATAATTATCAGAGGCGTTATCACTGTGTTGAGGAGAGAGATCTTGGCACTATATGACATCAGCAAGAGCGTGCTAGTCATCCTCCTATCCACCGTGCAAACAAGAGGCAGCAAGTCTTGCACCGTTGGTTTGGTGATCCCGAGGGGTAAACCCAAGTAAGTGAAGGGCATGCTTCCAACTTTGCAGCCAAAGATATTAGATATCTCATTATAACATCTTTCATCACAGTTGATGGGGATTAGTGTGGACTTGTGGAAGTTTATTTTTAGCCCAATGGAAATAGCATAATCTGCAAGAATATCCTTAATAGTTTGTGCTTGGTTGGGGCAGTCCGGGAGTATTATGATCGTGTCATCGGCGTATTGGATCACCGGGTAATCTTTCTAGTTCTGCCTTTGGAACGGGAGCTGGAATTTTCCCTTGCCTGAAAGCATCATTGATGGCAGCTTGAAGCAAATCGGCTGCTAGCACGAATATAAGTGGAGATAATGGATCACCTTGTCGAACACCACATTTGCACATGAATTGTCTGCCCGGGACACCATTTAGCAGCACCGCAGACTTGCCAGAAGAGAAGATACATTTGATCCAACCAAGCCATTTATCGTTAAAGCCCATATGCTCCATGATTTTAATCATTACATCATGTTCAATCGTGTCAAAAGCCTTGGAGAAGTCAAGCTTTAGGAGAACAATTTTTTCTTCCGAGGCTTGGCATTGATGGATATATTCGAACACCCAAGCGAGGCAGTCCTGGGTTGATCTACCTTTGATGAAACCATATTGATTGCGGTGCACAATTTTAAGTATGAGTTTCTGAAGTCGGTTGGCTAGGACTTCAGTGATAATCTTGATGCAGCAGTTGAGTAGTGTGACGGGCCGGAAATCTGACACTGTCTCTGGTGAGTGAACCTTGGGTATCAGCGTAATGTACCCCTCATTGATGCTTTCAAGGCTGAGGCCACCATCAAAGAATTTGTTACAAAGATCATAGAAGTCTTCTTTGATGATAGGCCAACATTTTTTCAAAAACACACCGGAGAATCCATCCGGACAAGGTGCCCTGTCAACTGGCATCTCATGTATGACAACATCAATTTCCTCCTTGGTGAAGGGGACAGTTAATTGGTCCAGGTCCTCCACCTTTTTGATGATATTTTGAAATTAAATTTCATTTGAAAGTCACCAGATTTGCCTAGTCTTTCTTTGAATGCTTGATATATGATTGCTTCCTTACTTGCATGGTCTTCCACCACAGTATCATCCAAGAGTTTGAGTGTTGGAATGGTGTTGCGTCTATATTGTTCAGAGGCCAAAGCTTTAAGTAATTTAGGGTCTTCCTCACCCAGTTTAACCCATCTTATAGTGCATCTCTTCTTCCAGTATTGTCGTTGATAGTTCAGCAGGCGTAGAATATGCCTCACTGGTGCGCGTCGGTCCTAAACAAACAGTTTTTAACCCCTTTCCGCGACGGCATTTGGAACCGTCGCCAAGTGAGTGTGTGCGATAGGGTGTCCTTCCCACACGACCCAGAAACCGTCGGGGATATGGAGCAGTGATCCACAGGCCTTCCAAAATGTAATTGTGTGCAATGCAGCACACACTAAATTCTTTCGCACGTGTGCTATCGGTGATTAAGCGTTTCTAATGACACAGTGAAACCATACGGTCTGTCGTAACGAACCGTTTGGGAAACAGTATGTAAGGCACACGGGCCAACATATGAACTATGTGCGATTTGAGCCTCATCGCACATGAGTTTTCTGCGTAACCCGTCTGCCATGCTAGACTCCATTGCACACGTTTGCCAACAACTACCGTCTACGATAATGTTCTAACACAAATGGTTCAGGAGCCCCTTCGCACACATACAAGTGCTGCAGACCATTTGTGATTTGTTGGGTATCACTAACGGTTGCCGCAAGAGTGACATGTGCTTTTCGTTTGGGATCCCACACACTTCCTGAAAAAATTATGACTGGGATTGTATCTTTCATTGGGCACGGTTTACTCCCAGTTCTTGTGTGCGATAACGCGATATCACAAACGGTTCCGGAGACCCTACACACACGTAGTAGCGCTGCAAATTGTTTGCGATCTGCTGTGTATCACTGACGGTTCCGCTATGACTGACGTATGCTTTCCAATGTGGATCGCACACACTCATTTAGTTGAACCGTGTGCGGAGCAATTGCCAGGTTAAAACAAAAATATCCCATTTTGAATCGGCACGCAAAAAGCAAATTCGCCACAATATTCAATTGAACAAATAAACAAAAATATCCCATTTTGAATCGGAACGCAAAAAGCAAATTTGCCACAATATTCAATTGAACAAATAGTGTCCACAGGAAGAACATTCATCAAATTTCACAACAATTGCAATTGAACATATGGTAGCTAAATTCCAATGATTTGTCCACACATATATGCATTACATAATTAATCATAGTGTACGAAATATGAAGACCTCATCAGATGGAAAACAATGGATCCATGCGTTATATGTTTAGCGGCTAACTCTTACTCAATGTTTCAGGAGAACGCATGCTGAAATCTTCATTATCACCAATGGGATTGATGTAGTGATCCAGGAAGAAGTCGCTGATAAATCTTCGAACCATCAGCAATTCACCAGCCGGGAGCGGTCCAGGGGTCCTCGGTTTTAAGATGAGCTGCAGTATTTTAAGATCAGAATGTGCCATATGAGTGGAGTAGAAGATATTAATTAAGATAGACTTACTGGTACTAATTCACGAGGATCGTCACACCTATCAGCAGATTTGCAAATGGAGATCATGTGTCTGCAAACATAGTATCCACAAAGGTTGGTCCCTGCTTCTTGCTGAGGACACTGAATTTTTTTGTACAAAATTAGTCATGTATTTGTCCTGTTAGGAACAACCTAACCGGTGTTAGATGCATTATTTTTTATTTGGACAAAATAGAAAGAGGTTTATTTAGAAGCTTGAACATTTGACTAGCATAAGGAAAGGTATTTGCAGACTGTTGGATAAATTTTCCGAAAATAATGGATTTCTCTGTGTTACCAGAGAAACGATCTCGTGCTGCAGAGGTAGTTTCCTCTTGAACATGTTCCCTGGTTTAGTTTGCCACAATGCGAGCACACTGCAAATGATGATGAATTTTGACAACATCAATTATTGAACCAGGTATGAATGCAAATAAATTTCAACATCATAGAATTCAATACATATCCAAGAATTGTTGAACATGCGTCAGATCCTGAGCGTTTGTGACTCTCTGAGAGAATCGATGTAGTAAACTGTGTTCTTGTTTGGAACAATGAATACTGATACGTCTCCAACGTATCTATAATTTATGAAGTATTCATGCTATTATATTATCCATCTTAGATGTTTTATATGCGTTTATATGCTATTTTATATGGTTTTTGAGACTAACCTATTAACCTAGAGCCCAGTGCCAGTTTCTGTTTTTTCCTTGTTTTTGAGTTTTACAGAAAAGGAATACCAAACGGAGTCCAATTGACGTGCCAATTTTTGACAAATTTTTATGGACCAAAAGAAGCCCCGGGAGTAAAAGAGTTGGGCCAGAAGAGTCCCGAGCCATCCACGAGGGTGGAGGGCGCGCCCCCTGCCTCGTGGATGACTCGGAGGGCCCCCTGACGTGAGACCTAAGCCAAAAATTCCTATAAATACAGAAACCTCCAGAAAATAACCAAGATCGGGAGTTCCACCGCCGCAAGCCTCTCTAGCCACGAAAAAACAATCGGGACCCTGTTCCGACACCCTGCCGGAGGGGGGAATCATCACCGGTGGCCATCTTCATCATCCCGGCGCTCTCCATGATGAGGAGGGAGTAGTTCACCCTCGGGGCTGAGGGTATGTACAAGTAGCTATGTGTTTGATCTCTCTCTCTCTCTCGTGTTCTTGATTTGGCACGATCTTGATGTATCGCGAGCTTTGCTATTATAGTTGGATCTTATGATGTTTCTCCCCCTCTACTCTCTTGTAATGGATTGAGTGTTTCCTTTGAAGGTATCTTATTGGATTGAGTCTTTAAGGATTTGAGAACACTTGATGTATGTCTTGCATGTGCTTATCTGTGGTGACAATGGGATATTCACGTGATCTACTTGATGTATGTTTTGGTGATCAACTTGCGGGTTCAGTGACCTTGTGAACTTATGCATAGGGGTTGGCACACGTTTTCGTCTTGACTCTCTGGTAGAAACTTTGGGGCACTCTTTGAAGTACTTTGTGTTGGTTGAATAGATGAATTTTAGATTGTGTGGTGCATATCATATAATCATACCCACGGATACTTGAGGTGACACTGGAGTATCTAGTGACATTAGGGTTCTGGTTGATTTGTGTCTTAAGGTGTTATTCTAGTACGAACTCTAGGATAGATCGAACGGAAAGTATAGCTTCGTGTTATTTTACTACGGACTCTTGAATAGATCGATCAGAAAGGATAACTTTGAGGTGGTTTCGTACCCTACAATAATCTCTTCGTTTGTTCTCCTCTATTAGTGACTTTGGAGTGGCTCTTTGTTGCATGTTGAGGGATAGTTATATGATCCAGTTATGTTATTATTGTTGAGAGAACTTGCACTAGTGAAAGTATGAACCCTAGGCCTTGTTTCCTAGCATTGCAGTACCGTTTATGCTCACTTTGTCGCTTGCTACCATGCTGTTTTTATATTTTCAGATTACAAATACTCATATCTATCATCCATATTGCACTAGTATCACCATCTCTTCGCCGAACTAGTGCACCTATACAATTTACCATTGTATGGGTGTGTTGGGGACACAAGAGACTCTTTGTTATTTGGTTGCAGGGTTGCTTGAGAGAGACCATCTTCATCCTACGCCTCCCACGGATTGATAAACCTTAGGTCATCCACTTGAGGGAAATTTGCTACTGTCCTACAAACCTCTACACTTGGAGGCCCAACAACGTTTACAAGAAGAAGGTTGCGTAGTAGACATCAAGCAATTTCTGGCGCCGTTGCCGGTGAGGTTAGTGCTTGAAGGTATATCTTTAGATCTTGCAATCGAATCTTTTAGTTTCTTGTTTTATCACTAGTTTAGTCTATAAAAGAAAACTACAAAAAAATGGAATTAAGGGTGCCTCATATGCTTCATATTTTCTATGTCTTTCATGAAAATGATCGGAAGGAAAATTGTGCTCAAGTACTAGAAGAAGGATTACATAGAATGCTTGGCATAAAATATGTGAATGATGAGCATGATTGCAATGTTGTTAGTATGAAATCTTTGAATACCCTTGATGCTAATGATATGCAAAGCCACAAGCTTGGGGATGCTATGTTTGACGAAGATGATATGTTTAGTCCCCCAAGTTTTGATGAGCAAATTTATTATGATGAAAGCTTGCCTCCTATTTATGATGATTATTGTGATGACACGTATGCAATGAATAATAAAGATAACCATGAAATTTGTCATCATGATTTTAATTTTCAATTGGATTATGCTTCACATGATAGTTATTTTGTTGAGTTTGCTCCCACTACTATTGATGAGAATAAATTTGCTTATGTGGAGAGTAGTAAAATTTCTATGCAAGTAGATCATGAAAAGAATGCTTTATGTGCTGGTTATATGGTTGAATTCATTCATGATGCTACTGAAAATTATTATGAGAGAGGATCATATGCTTCTACATATTGCAATAATATCAAGTTTCCTCTCTATGTGTTGAAAATCTTGAAGATTTGCTTGTTTTACCTTCCTATGCTAGTTGTTTCATGTTTCCATAAATTGTTTGCTCACAAAATCCCTATGCATAGGAAGTGGGTTAGACTTAAATGTGTTAGTAATATGCTTCATGATGCTCTCTTTGCGTTTCAATTCCTATCTTTTTTTTACGAGCATCATTGAAATCATCATGCCTAGCTAAAAAGGCAATAAAGAAAAGCGCTTGTTGGGAGACAACCCAATATTTACCTTTACTGTTTTTGTGTGTTCACATGATTATACTACTGTAGTAATCATGTTTTATAGCTTTTTTTCAATAAAGTACCAAGTAAGACCTTTAGGATAGCTTACGGTGATAGTTGTGTTGATCCTGCTGAAAATCAGAAACTTTTGCGCCCAGTAAATTAGTTTTGATAATTCACAGAAACATGCTTTTGATCTGATTCTTTTTTCTCTGGATTGATACACAAATTGCTCAGGTTTTCCTAATTTGGTAGGATTTTTGAAGTTACAGAAGTATTCGGGAGTTACAGATTACTACAGACTGTTCTATTTTTGACAGATTATGTTTTCTATGTGTTGTTTGCTTATTTTGATGAATATATGAGTAGTATCGGAGGGTATGAACCATAGAGACGTTGGAATACAGTATATATTACACCAATATGAATTTAGAATGAGTTCACAACAGTACCTAAGTGGTGATTTAGTTTCTTATACTAACGGAGCTTACGAGTTTTCTGTTAAGTTTTGTGTTGTGAAGTTTTCAAGTTTTGGGTAAAGATTCGATGGACTATGGAATAAGGAGTGGCAAGAGCCTAAGCTTGGGGATGCCCAAGGCACCCCAAGGTAATATTCAAGGACAACCAAGAGCCTAAGCTTGGGCATGCCCCGGATGGCATCCCCTCTTTCGTCTTCGTTCATCGGTAACTTTACTTGGAGCTATATTTTTATTCACCACATGATATGTGTTTTGCTTGGAGCGTCATTTTATTTTGTTAGGATTTGCTTTCTGTTATTTAAAATAACGTTTTGCATCTTTATTTTCAATAAAAATGTCAAGGATAGCCTTTACCATGCTTATTTTGCAAATATACATGTTGCTGTTTCAAAATAGAAAGTTTATCGCTGTTGCAAAAATTCCCTAGAAAAGCTAGAATATGATAAAATGTTGAAACTTTTTGCATAATAAGCTCTAATAATTGTTCTACAGTATGGTAGAATTTCGTAATGTTTGGATAAAGGGAAGTATTGATACTCTTGCATTCTTTACAGACTGAACTGTTTTGGCAGATTGCTGTTATGTTTGCATTGTTTGCCTATGTTTGCTTGTTTAATGATTCTATTTGAGGATAGAAATATTAAATATGCAGAGGCATTTAGTATGCAATGTTGAATAATATTTTTTGTGATTTGCTACAGTACAGAATGATAAGGTTTTTGCATTGGTTTATACGAACTTATCTCACGAGTTCTTGTTGAGTTTTGTGTGGATGAAGTTTTTGAGATTTAGGGAAACCGTTATATGAGAGGAATTAAGGAGACACAAAAGCTCAAGCTTGGGGATGCCCAAGGCACCCCAAGATAATATTTCAAGAAGTCTCAAGCATCTAAGCTTGGGGATGCCCCGGTAGGCATCCCACCTTGCTTCTTCAACAATTCTCGGTTAGTATCGGTTGAGCCTGAGTTTTTGCTTCTTCACATGATGAGTGCTATCCTTGAAGTGTCGTTTTATTTTGTTTTGCTTGTTGTTTGAATAATATTCCAAGATCTAAAATTCTTAAATGAGAGAGAGTCTTCACATAGCTACATAATTATTTAACTACTCATTGATCTTCACTTATATCTCTTTGGAGTAGTTTGTCATTTACTCGTGTGCTTCACTTATATCCTATGAGTAAATGGTTGAATGATTTGAATATAATAAATCTGAAATTATATATGTTTCATATGCTTATCCCATGGGGAGTAATGACTTCACTTATAAGAACTAGAGGTGGTAAATTTATTGAAGGTTCGCAAACATTGTATTGGTCACTTGAACAATTCATGAAAGAATATTGAAGGAAGAGAGATTTCACATATAAATATACTATCTTGGACATCTTCTATGATTGTGAGCCCCATTAATTATTTTCAAACTTGATCAAATTAGTTGAAGTTGGACAAGGAAGACAACTTAATGAGTTGTGTTTGGGTATATTTGTATATAAGTTATATTGTTATAGATCCTCCAACATGTGGTGCTTGCTATTTAGAATCCTTTGCTAGCCAAAAGTTCTGTACTAAGCGGGAATACTGCTTGTGCATCCAAATTCCTTGAACCAAGTTTCTTCCATGAGTGTCCACCATATCTACCTACATGCGGTATTTACCTGCCGTTCCAAGTAAATTTGCATGTGCCAAACTCTAAACCTTCAAATAATAATCAATTTTGTATGCCCGAATCGCTCATGTAGCAACTAGGGGCTGTCAGTATCTTCCATGCTAGGTGGGTTATTCTCACGATGAGTGGACTCCGCTCATCATTCACGAGAAAATGGCTGCTAACTGGGATGCCCAGTCCTATGATCAAAAGATCAAAAACAAAATCACAAATAATTTAAACAAAACTCCCCCAGGATTGTTGATAGTTGAACGGCACCCGTTGTTTCGGACAAGCCGTGGAGTGTGATTGTTGGTGGAGGGGGAGTAAAATCTTTACCTTTCTGTTTGGGAACCGCCTATAATGTGTCTAGTATGGAAGATATTGGGAACTCTTGGTCATTATGTTGACAATGAAAGGATACCTCTCAAAATTATTTTCATCTCCGTTTTAAAGCTTCGAGCTCTGGCACCTCTGCAAATCTCTGCTTCCCTCTGCGAAGGGCCTATCTTTTACTTTTATGCAAGAGTCAGTAGTATTCCTTCTCATTCCAACCTACTTTTTAGTTGGCAAGCATCATGTGATGGGGAAAGATCTAAGCATATATCGCCATTCAAATATATTTGATCATGAATTATTATTGTTGACAATTATCTATATGATAAGTAATTTGGGAGGCGAAACATTAAGCCCCTATCTTTCTCTGTGTTTGATGGATGCTATTTGTTCTAAAAATATGCTTTGAGTGGTACCAATCATGGAAGACTATATGATAGTTGAGTATGTGGGATTTGCTAAATCAAAGCTCTTACATAGACCCTTCCTGAAAATAAGATGAATTGCAATTGTTTGATGACTGAGAACGTAGTTTAGTTTTCAAGAAAGTTTATGGTATATGCTAGTTACTTGATCATGAGAAGTTTTATGAGATGAGCTACTGTTATGACATATAATGATGCTAGAAAAGGTGATTGAAATTATCATTGATTAAACGTGCACCTGCTAGCATTCACACTTCATAAATTATTTCTTTTATCATTTACCTACTTGAGGACGAGCGGGAATTAAGCTTGGGGATGCTGATACGTCTCCAACGTATCTATAATTTATGAAGTATTCATGCTATTATATTATCCATCTTAGATGTTTCATATGCATTTATATGCTATTTTATATGATTTTTGGGACTAACCTATTAACCTAGAGCCAGTGCCAGTTTCTGTTTTTTCCTTGTTTTTGAGTTCTACAGAAAAGGAATACCAAAAGGAGTCCAATTGACGTGCCAATTTTTGACGTTTTTTATGGACCAAAAGAAGCCCCCGGAGTAAAAGAGTTGGGCCAGAAGAGTCCCGAGCCGTCCACGAGGGTGGTGGGCGCGCCCTACCCCCCTGGGTGCGCCCCTGCCTCGTGGACGACTCGAAGACCCCCCCCTGACGTGAGACCTACGCCAAAAATTCCTATAAATACAGAAACCCCCAGAAAATAACCTAGATCGGGAATTCCGCCACCGCAAGCCTCTGTAGCCACGAAAAACAATCGGGACCATGTTCCGGCACCCTGCCAGAGGGGGGAATCATCACCGGTGGCCATCTTCATCATCCCCGCACTCTCCATGACAAGGAGGGAGTAGTTCACCCTTGGAGCTGAGGGTATGTACCAGTAGCTATGTGTTTGATCTCTCTCTACTCTCGTGTTCTTGATTTGGCACGATATTGATGTATCGCGAGCTTTGCTATTATAGTTGGATCTTATGATGTTTCTCCCCCCTACTCTCTTGTAATGGGTTGAGTTTTCCCATTGAAGTTATCTTATCGGATTGAGTCTTTAAGGATTTGAGAACACTTGATGTATGTCTTGCATGTGCTTATCTGTGGTGACAATGGGATATTCACGTGATCTACTTGATGTATGTTTTGGTGATCAACTTGCGGGTTCAGTGACCTTGTGAACTTATGCATAGGGGTTGGCACACGTTTTTGTGTTGACTCTCCGGTAGAAACTTTGGGGCACTCTTTGAAGTACTTTGTGTTGGTTGAATAGATGAACTTGAGATTGTGTGATGCATATCGTATAACCATACCCACGGATACTTGAGGTGACATTGGAGTATCTAGGTGACATTAGGGTTTTGGTTGATTTGTGTCTTAAGGTGTTACTCTAGTACGAACTCTAGGATAGATCGAACGGAAAGTATAGCTTCGTGTTTTTTTACTACGGACTCTTGAATAGATCGATCAGAAAGGATAACTTTGAGGTGGTTTCGTACCCTACAATAATCTCTTCGTTGGTTCTCCTCTATTAGTGACTTTGGAGTGACTCTTTGTTTCATGTTGAGGGATTGTTATATGATCCAGTTATGTTATTATTGTTGAGAGAACTTGCACTAGTGAAAGTATGAACCCTAGGCCTTGTTTCCTAGCATTGCAATACCGTTTACGCTCACTTTTATCGCTTGCTACCTTGCTGTTTTTATATTTTCATATTACAAATACTCATACATCCATATTGCACTTGAATCACCATCTCTTCGCCGAACTAGTGCACCTATACAATTTACCATTGTATTGGGTGTGTTGGGGACACAAGAGACTCTTTGTTATTTGGTTGCAGGGTTGCTTGAGAGAGACTATCTTCGTCCTACGCCTCCCACGGATTGATAAAAACATTAGGCCATCCACTTGAGGGAAATTTGCTACTGTCCTACAAACCTCTGCACTTGGAGGCCCAACAACGTCTACAAGAAGAAGGTTGCGTAGTAGACATCAAATACCAATATCCAGTGATTACTACATATTAGCCATGAACTTACGAATGATGTCGAAATCCGTCAGCGTATGTGTGGTTGTTTACTTGACTTACCGTTCATGATATGGCCAAAGAAATGGTTCTGCATGGGACGTGTTTTCAAAGATACGGACGACTGTGTTAACGGCCCAGTCCCGTCGATCCTTACCATCTAATGTTGTGCCATTTGCTAATGCAGGATCTGTGAAATACACACTCTCCCTTTTTCTTCTCCGCATGTTCAATCCCCTGAAAGGAATAAAATGCAGTTAGCTGTTTATCTTTTACAGCCTTGTATGGAGAAATTGATCAGAGTTTGTTAAGTACTTACAAAATCAGGCATCTAACAAGATTGGCATCGAGCACGTTGAAGTTGAAGAAGAGATGTAAGTCCTCGAAACTCACATTGATGGAACTAGCATCGTCTCAGAAATGATCTCTATTGTAGTGGACTAGCAAACCATGATGACCTTCTGACATTTGATCCATGCAATATTCATGTAACTCGCGGCAACTGGAGCTGCACTCATCAAAGTATTCTCCAACAAGAAATGGCTGGCCATGGACGTAATTGCGTGCTTCAAGTACGTCTGCTTTACTTTTAGCAAGCAACAAACGTACTTCTTCATCATCCATGGCGTCAGAAATAATATTACTCCCCGATTCGAACAAGCTACTGTTAATTTGGTTCTGGGCGATGAGTGCTTTAAGTAAGAGGCAATCGTTCTCTTTCCTCTTCACTCTTCTGCTGCGCTTCCTCGTGGTCGTGGGTGTAGCCTTTTGGCCACTTCCTTCTTGATACTTGAAGCATTTCTGGTAGAACGTCTGGTTGCCTGCAAGGTAGTATGCCGAGCATACGGTGAAGCTTGGACGGACTGCTTAGCAGACGGTTTATCTATGCCGAACTGCTGAGCTGGCGGTGCTGCTGTGACAGACTGCTGGGCTGTAGGAGCAGAGGCATCGGACTGCTGACCATGCGTTGAAGCTATGTCGGGTTTCTGCGCAGGTGGTGCCAACTTGTCGGCGTGCTGAGGAGGTCGTGCCAACGCGTTGGTTTGCTGAGCAGGATGTGCTGACGCATTGGTATGCTGATCACGCAACTGTGGAGCGACGGATTGATGAGCAGTCGGTTCTGGACCTACAGACTGCTTAGCACGCGGTTCCGAAGCATCAGACTGCTTAGCAGTCTGTTCCACCAGGTTGGTCTGCTGAGCATGTGCTGCAGCTGAGTCTCCCCCCGCTGCTTCAGCGGCCGGCGTCTGAACCGGTGGTGCGTCATCAGCAGTTGTAGGCCTTGCCACTAGCTGCTTTGGGGCGGAGGATGACATGGCCTATACGCCACAAAGTCGGGCCGGCTGATCACAGGTTGATGCATCAGCCCGCGAGAGCTGCTGTGGCAAGGAGAGCGTCACCGGTTGAGGGCGACAGTGGTTGATTGATATATTGAGCTGCTGTGGCGGGGCTTCAGGAATCTCATCGATGAACTCTATTTCCTTTCGTGGCCACTGGATGTGATGTAACAGTGTTTCTCCCAAGGTCCTTTGCTCATCGAAGTCTCCTAGGACATTCTTCAGGGCAAATTCATTGAATCCAGGCTTTACTTCAGTCACGTAGCACTTCACACAGCCCGGCTTCAATGGCACATTGTCCAAGTAGAGGCCATCTTCCAGGAAGGGTGGGCAAACCCAGGCTGTTGCACATTTTAATGTACCTTCATAATGTGTAAGCACGCCCTTCAGTCTGTCTTTCATTCCAGATAGATCAGATATAGCATCATCACGAGCAGCCGCAGTCTCAGTGTCGCTGGGGTCAGATGATGCACAGCTACTTTTGTGCAGTGTTGTCGCGCAACAAGCAGCATCCTCCATGCCCGCCTCCCCTCCCATCTGCTGGCTATCTGTTAGTGTTAGAGTCTTCTGCATCATCATTGACTCCTCAACATCCTTTCGAACAGCCAGATAAATCTCCTTCTTCAACTTTTCATACAATGCATTTTGCTTCATCTCACTCCTTGCTTTTTTCATGCTGAGCCTCTCTTCTTTGCTGAGTGTGAAAGCCCTCTTGTGCGGGCCATTAACACCTATACCACTTGCACGGACAGGGGTTTCTTTTGTGTCCAGAGCAATGGACAGAATGTCACATGGCCCTGAGTTCCTGTAGAACCTTCCAGGGATCTTGGAAGCCTCTACCATCACTTCATATAGTTTGGCGTCACGTGCGTTTTCGAAGTAATAAGTTTCGTCATCATGCCTCTTTGCACGTGCCCAAAAGTAGTCTCTGGCGCGTTCGCCCGTTAATTCAATAAAGGCCGGATTCCCACCCGCCGCTATTGCTTCTTTGTCCTCCTGTTCCCATATCAGTTTCATGTCGTAGTATCCTGCCACACCCATACGGTGGGGGTGTATGTTCTTCTTCTGAAGTTCCGATTGCTTGAAACTCTTCTCAGCAAACTCTGGAGTTGCCCTGACCCTTTTGAATTCTGCCCAGTCTGCCTTTGTAATTTGGGGGTATGCAGGGATTGGGTCCTTGCCTTCACTCAAGTACTTCTTGTACAACATGTGCTTCCAGTTTCTCCAAGCATCCCTAGCCTTCTTCAGTGCAGCGTGTTCCACCTGCATTCTCCACTACTCTGGAACGTTGAAGTGATCCATGATCTCCCGGACTATCCTTCACCGTGTTTCTGTGTCAGCCTTCCGAAACCCCGGCAGATTAATGTTGAGCCTTGCCCTGCCAACAAATCCACACACACTCCTGAACCTCATGTGTGCTTTATCTGGTTTAGTTGGAGCCCAGGACTTTAAATCAATCTCGGTTACTTCATATACACCTTTAGGCTGGTGTGTGGGCTTCCTTGGAGCGTTCCTCCGTGTCCTGACCAGAAGGGTAATTGCTGCAGCTCTATCCCGTTCAAGACTACTTGATCCCTCACAATCTGCTGAAGACCTAGGGTTGTCCGACTCAGATGAAGATACATGGCCTGAATGAGTGTTTTCGCTGCTACTCGGCATCTACAGAGAACACATGCGAAACTCAGGAAAGGAGGATAAGCATAAAACTAACAATTTGGTATCAAACTTTCTAAACATGCCATGCAATAATTTAGAAAATGTACGGCTAATTTGTTAAGTTTGTGTGACTCGGGTGCCCACGATCTGTAAATAGGCAGTAACTTATTGGAACAAATACAACTTATATGTAGTAAGGAAGGTAGATAATGAACATATATACGCTCTCCGTTATTTTATAGCCAATTTGGGAACATACGGAATGAAATTGGAAGAGGGATTGCAAGGAAATATGCCTCACCGTGATGGAGAGCAGTAACTAATAGGCTTCTTAATGCAAACCCGGCCGGGCCACAGGAGAGGCGAGGGTTACTGCATCGATATGCTCGAGGGGGGCTGGCGAGCAAACGAAGACAGTGAGGCGCGGACCGCCGCGTGTTGGGAACGGCAGTGGAGGTAGGCTTGACACCGAAGAGCGGGCACACGGCCGGGGTGAGCATGGCGGCGCCGGAGAGGGTTCTGCTGTGGATTTTGGGGAGGGGGAGCTGGCGAAGGAGATTTGGTGGACTAGTTGAGTGAAACGCGTGCGGGCGGTGGGGGGTGTTGGGGACTCCGGGTGTTGGCGGCCTAGGTGAAAAGGGTGAAAAATATCCCCGGTCGCCACGCGCGCGGAAAGGCCTATGCAAACGGTTGCCTCTAAGCGCTCGTGTGCACAAACAGAATAATTTCATTTGAAATGAAGACGTACTAATTTTGAAATGAAGACGTGAGTTCATCGTTTCACCTCTAAATTTTTCCCACGTAAACCAATCACAATTTTACCGTGGGTTTGATTTGTTGGCGCATTTCAGGTCTCGTGTGCTATATGTAAGACATTTTTTGGCATTTACCGTGCGTGTTGGCATATAAATCAATTCCTAGCCGGATTGCATTTCCTGTCGAAAGGGATGAGGATTGCCGTTCGATCTGGGAGCATCCAACGGTGCAGACGTACGATCCGTGGGGTTTGGGTTCTGGCCAATCAGAACGCACGACTCAAATCGCGCGCGCAGCAAGGGGGGCATCGGCCATGGTTTGGTAGGTACACGGCTTTCGTGTGTGAACCGTGTGCTATTTGAAAACATTTTTTGGGAGGGGCTATTTGAAAACATGTACATGTGTTGTCGAAAGGGATGAGGATCGCCGTTCGATCAAGGAGAATCCAACGGTGCAAACGTATGATCCATGGGGTTTGGGTTCTGGCCAATCAGAACGCACGACTCAGATCGCGCGTGTGGCAGAGGAGTGGGGGTGCATCGGCCACGGTTTAGTGGACATACGGCTTTCGTGAGTGAACCGTGTGCTCTTTGAAAATATTTACATTACCTAACATCATATTTTTGTTCGAATGAAAACATGAGTTCATCGTTTCGCGTCCAATTTTTTCCACGGTAAGAAATCACGAGTATAGTGGAGAGTGTCTTATACTAGTATCATGAATATACAGTATATATGATACTAGTGTATGATGCTACCTTTAATTAATTATAGCGCATAGTATAATACATAGACTATAGTATCATATATAGATCATATTTATTGCCATGCATGACACAAATTAGCATCACATTTAACATGATACGGTATCTACCTATATGTTATGGTAACCCTCTCTATATATATTTAATTCTTTGCCACATCATCATACTTGCTATTTCCGATTGCATGACATCGTCGGCTATGATACCACCACTATGGCCAGCCTTATATAGTGGGGAGTATCATATACTATATATATAGTATCATGCATATGATACTAGTGTATGATACCACGTACGTACCTTCATAGTGCATAAATAGTATCATAGAGTAGTACTAGCTCCCTTTGTAAACTAATATAAGGGCGTTTAGATTACTAAAATAGTGACCTAAACGCTCTTATATTAGTTTACGGAGGGAGTATATATCATAGATGACCGTATTTATGGCCATGCATGACACAAAGTAGTATAGCATTTATTATATATATATATATATATGTTACGGTATCTACCTATGTTACTGCTTCTTTGCCACATCATCATATTTTCTATTCTCGGGTGCATGATACCGGCTATGATACCCCCACTATGGCCACCCTAATAAGGCTGGTCGTAATATGGGAGTATCAAGCGGTATGATGCATGCCAACTAGACTTTTTGGATGATGTGGCACACAGTTAAATGATGAAAGAGAAGGTGTGGTATCATATCATGATACCGTATCATATTAAATGTTGTACTACTTTCTGTCATGCATGGTAATTAATAAGGAACCTAAGATACTAACTTATGATACTATGCATGCGCGCATTATGGAGGTATTGCCGATCATATACTAGTATCATGCAGATATACTCCCTCCTTTCCAGTTTATAGGCTTATCTCAAAATTTTAGTTTTTCCATTTTATAAGGCTCAATTTGGTTCCCCATCACATGTCCAGATTCCATGGTGCATTAAATCATTGCATGCAAGTTTAAGAGAAAGTTGACCAATGCATGCACTTTATATATGCATGGATGTATTGCAATTAATGAAGGAAATATGCCCTAGAGGCAACAATAAAGTTATTATTTATTTCCTTATATCATGATAAATGTTTATTATTCATGCTAGAATTGTATTAACCGGAAACATAATACTTGTGTGAATACATAGACAAACAAAGTGTCACTAGTATGCCTCTACTTGACTAGCTTGTTGATCAAAGATGGTTAAGTTTCCTAGCCATTGACATGAGTTGTCATTTGATTAACGGGATCACATCATTAGGAGAATGATGTGATTGACTTGACCCATTCCGTTAGCTTAGCACACGATCGTTTAGTATTCTGCTATTGCTTTCTTCATGACTTATACATGTTCCTATGACTATGAGATTATGCAACTCCCGTTTACCGGAGGAACACTTTGTGTGCTACCAAACGTCACAATGTAACTGGGTGATTATAAAGGTGCTCTACAGGTGTCTCCAAAGGTACTTGTTGGGTTGGCGTATTTCGAGATTAGGATTTGTCACTCCGATTGTCGGAGAGGTATCTCTGGGCCCACTCGGTAATGCACATCACTTAAGCCTTGGAAGCATTTCAACTAATGAGTTAGTTGCGGGATGATGTATTACGGAACGAGTAAAGAGACTTGCCGGTAACGAGATTGAACTAGGTATTGAGATACTGACGATCGAATCTCGGGCAAGTAACATACCGATGACAAAGGGAACAACGTATTTTGTTATGCGGTTTGACCGATAAAGATCTTCCTAGAATATGTCGGAGCCAATATGAGCATCCAGGTTCCGCTATTGGTTATTGACCGGAGACGTGTCTCGGTCATGTCTACATAGTTCTCGAACCCGTAGGGTCCGCACGCTTAAAGTTTGATGACGGTTATATTATGAGTGTATGTGTTTTGATGTACCGAAGATAGTTCGGAGTCCCGGATGTGATCACGGACATGACGAGGAGTCTCGAAATGGTCGAGACATGAAGATTGATATATTGGACGACTATATTCGGACACCGGAATGGTTCCGGGGGTTATCGGATATTTACCGGAGTACCGGGAGGTTACCGGAACCCCCCCGGGGGTTTAACGGGCCTACATGGGCCTTACTGGAGAAGAGGAGGGGCGGCCAGGGCAGGCCGCGCGCCCCCTCCCCCTCTAGTCCGAATTGGACAAGGAGGGTGGGTGGCGCCCCCCTTTCCTTCCTCTCTCCCTCCTCCTTCCCCCTTCTCCTAATCCAACAAGGAAGGGAGGGAGTCCTACTCCCGGTGGGAGTAGGACTCCTCCTGGCGTGCCCCCTCCTGGCCAGCCGCCTCTCCCCCCCTTGCTCCTTTATATACGAGGGCAGGGGGCACCCCATAGACACAACAATTGATCTCTTGATCTCTTAGCCGTGTGCGGTGCCCCCCTCCACCATAGTCCACCTCGATAATATCGTAGCGGTGCTTAGGCGAAGCCCTGCGTCAGTAGAACATCATCATCGTCACCACGTCATCGTGCTGACGGAACTCTCCCTCGAAGCTCGGCTGGATCGGAGTTCGAGGGACGTCATCGAGCTGAACGTGTGCTGAACTCGGAGGTGCCGTACGTTCGGTACTTGGATCGGTCGGATCGTGAAGACGTATGACTACATCAACCGCGTTGTGCTAACGCTTCCGCTTTCGGTCTACGTGGGTACATGGACACACTCTCCCCTCTCGTTGCTATGCATCACCATGATCTTGCGTGTGCGTAGGATTTTTTTTAAATTACTACGTTCCCCAACAGTGGTATCAGAGCCAGGTTTTATGCGTAGATGTTATATGCACGAGTAGAACACAAGTGAGTTGTGGGTGATATAAGTCATACTGCTTACCAGCATGTCATACTTTGGTTCGGTGGTATTGTTGGATGAAGCAGCCCAGACCGACATTACGCATACGCTTACGCGAGACTGGTTCTACCGATGTGCTCTGCACACAGGTGGCTGGGGGTGTCAGTTTCTCTAACTTTAGTTGAACCGAGTGTGGCTACGCCCGGTCCTTGAGAAGGTTAAAACAGCACTAACTTGACGAACTATCGTTGTGGTTTTGATGCGTAGGTAAGAATGGTTCTTGCTCAGCCCGTAGCAGCCACGTAAAACTTGCAACAACAAAGTAGAGGACGTCTAACTTGTTTTTGCAGGGCATGTTGTGATGTGATATGGTCAAGGCATGATGCTAAATTTTATTGTATGAGATGATCATGTTTTGTAACCGAGTTATCGGCAACTGGCAGGAGCCATATGGTTGTCGCTTTATTGTATGCAATGCAATCGCCCTGTAATGCTTTACTTTATCACTAAGCGGTAGCGATAGTTGTAGAAGCATAAGTTGGCGAGACGACAACGATGCTACGATGGAGATCAAGGTGTCGCGCCGGTGACGATGGTGATCATGATGGTGCTTCGAAGATGGAGATCACAAGCACAAGATGATGATGGCCATATCATATCACTTATATTGATTGCATGTGATGTTTATCTTTTTATGCATCTTATCTTGTTTTGATTGACGGTAGCATTATAAGATGATCTCTCACCAAATTATCAAGGTATAAGTGTTCTCCCTGAGTATGCACCGTTGTGAAAGTTCTTCGTGCTGAGACACCACGTGGTGATCGGGTGTGATAGGCTCTACGTTCAAATACAACGGGTGCAAAACAGTTGCACACGCGGAATACTCAGGTTAAACTTGATGAGCCTAGCATATAACAAATATGGCCTCGAAACACTGAGACCGAAAGGTCGAGCGTGAATCATATAGTAGATATGATCAACATAGTGATGTTCACCATTGAAACTACTCCATCTCACGTGATGATCGGACATGGTTTAGTAGATATGGATCACGTGATCACTTAGAGGATTAGAGGGATGTCTATCTAAGTCGGAGTTCTTAAGTAATATTATTAATTGAACTTAAATTTATCATGAACTTAGTACCTGATAGTATCTTGCTTGTCTATGTTATTGTAGATAGATGGCCCGTGCTGTTGTTCCGTTGAATTTTAATGCATTCCCTGGGAAAGCAAAGTTGAAAGATGATGGTAGCAATTACACGGACTGGGTCCGTAACTTGAGGATTATCCTCATTGCTGCACAGAAGAATTACGTCCTGGAAGCACCGCTAGGTGCCAAACCTGCTGTAGGAGCAACACAAGATGTTATGAACGTCTGATAGAGCAAAGTTGATGACTACTCGATAGTTCAGTGTGCCATGCTTTACGGCTTAGAACCGGGACTTCAACGACGTTTTGAACATCATGGAGCATATGAGATGTTCCAGGAGTTGAAGTTAATATTTCAAGCAAATGCCCGGATTGAGAGATATGAAGTCTCCAATAAGCTCTATAGTTGTAAGATGGAGGAGAATAGTTCTGTCAGTGAGCATATACTCAGAATGTCTGGGTATAACAATCACTTGATTCAACTGGGAGTTAATCTTCTGGATGATAGCGTCATTGACAGAATTCTTCAATCACTGCCACCAAGCTACAAGAGCTTCGTGATGAACTATAACATGCAAGGGATGGATAAGACGATTCCCGAGATCTTCACAATGCTAAAGGCTGCGGAGGTAGAAATCAAGAAGGAGCATCAAGTGTTGATGGTGAACAAGACCACCAGTTTCAAGAAAAAGGGCAAAGGGAAGAAGAAGGGGAACTTCAAGAAGAACAACAAACAAGTTGCTGCTCACGAGAAGAAACCTAAGTCTGGACCTAAGCCTGAGACTGAGTGCTTCTATTACAAGCAGACTGGTCACTGGAAGCGGAACTGCCCCAAGTATTTGGCGGATAAGAAGGATGGCAAGGTGAACAAAGGTATATGTGATATACATGTTATTGATGTGTACCTTACTAATGCTCGCAGTAGCACCTGGGTATTTGATACTGGTTCTGTTGCTAATATTTGCAACTCGAAACAGGGACTACGGATTAAGTGAAGATTGGCTAAGGACGAGGTGACGATGCGCGTGGGAAATGGTTCCAAAGTCGATGTGATCGCAGTCGGCATGCTACCTCTACATCTACCTTCGGGATTAGTTTTAGACCTGAATAATTGTTATTTGGTGCCAGTGTTGAGCATGAAAATTATATCTGGATCTTGTTTGATGCGAGACGGTTATTCATTTAAATCAGAGAATAATGGTTGTTCTATTTATATGAGTAATATCTTTTATGGTCATGCACCCTTAAAGAGTGGTCTATTTTTGTTGAATCTCGATAGTAGTGATACACATATTCATAATATTGAAGCCAAAAGATGCAGAGTTGATAATGATAGTGCAACTTATTTGTGGCACTGCCGTTTAGGTCATCTCGGTGTAAAGCGAATGAAGAAACTCCATACTGATGGACTTTTAGAACCACTTGATTATGAATCAGTTGGTACTTGCAAACCGTGCCTCATGGGCAAGATGACTAAAACGCCGTTCTCCGGAACTATGGAGCGAGCAACAGATTTGTTGGAAATCATACATACAGATGTACGTGGTCCAATGAATGTTGAGGCTCGCAGCGGGTATCGTTATTTTCTCACCTTCACAGATGATTTAAGCAGATATGGGTATATCTACTTAATGAAACATAAGTCTAAAACATTTGAAAAGTTCAAAGAATTTCAGAGTGAAGTTGAAAATCATCGTAACAAGAAAATAAAGTTTCTATGCTCTGATCGTGGAGGAGAATATTTGAGTTACGAGTTTGGTTTACATTTAAAACAATGCGAAATAGTTTCGCAACTCACGCCATCCGGAACACCACAGTGTAATGGTGTGTCCGAACGTCGTAATCATACTTTACTAGATATGGTGCGATCTATGATGTCTCTTACTGATTTACCGCTACCATTTTGGGGTTATGCTTTAGAGACGGCTGCATTCACGTTAAATATGGCACCATCAAAATCCGTTGAGACGACGCCTTATGAACTGTGGTTTGGCAAGAAACCAAAGTTGTCGTTTCTTAAAGTTTGGGGATGCGATGCTTATGTGAAAAAGCTTCAACCTGATAAGCTCGAACCCAAATCGGAGAAATGTGTCTTCATAGGATACCCAAAAGAGACTGTTGGGTACACCTTCTATCACAGATCCGAAGGCAAGACTTTTGTTGCTAAATTTGGAATCTTTCTGGAGAAGGAGTTTCTCTCGAAAGAAGTGAGTGGGAGAAAAGTAGAACTTGATGAGGTAACTGTACCTGCTCCCTTATTGGAAAGTAGTTCATCACAGAAACCGGTTCCTGTGACGTCTACACCAATTAGTGGGGAAGTTAATGATGATGATCATGAAACTTCAGATCAAGTTGTTAATAAACCTCGTAGGTCAAACAGAGTAAGATCCGCACCAGAGTGGTACGGTAATCCTGTTCTGGAAGTTATGTTACTAGACCATGACAAACCTACGAACTATGAAGAAGCGATGGTGAGCCCAGATTCCGCAAAATGGCTTGAGGCCATGAAATCTGAGATGGGATCCATGTATGAGAACAAAGTGTGGACTTTGGTGGACTTGCCCAATGATCGGCAAGCCATTGAGAATAAATGGATCTTCAAGAAGAAGACTGACGCTGACGGTAATGTTACTGTTTATAAAGCTCGACTTGTTGCAAAAGGTTTTCGACAAGTTCAAGGGATTGACTACGATGAGACTTTCTCACCCGTAGCGATGCTTAAGTCTCTCTGAATCATGTTAGCAATTGCCGCACTTTACGATTATGAAATTTGGCAAATGGATGTCAAAACTGCATTCCTGAATGGATTTCTAGAAGAAGAGTTGTATATGATGCAACCAGAAGGTTTTGTCGATCCAAAGGGAGCTAACAAAGTGTGCAAGCTCCAGCGATCCATTTATGGACTGGTGCAAGCCTCTCGGAGTTGGAATAAACTTTTTTATAGTGTGATCAAAGCATTTGGTTTTATACAGACTTTTGGAGAAGCCTGTATTTACAAGAAAGTGAGTGGGAGCTCTGTAGCATTTCTGATATTATATGTGGATGACATATTGCTAATTGGAAATGATATAGAATTTCTGGATAGCATAAAGGGATACTTGAATAAGAGTTTTTCAATGAAGGACCTCGGTGAAGCTGCTTACATATTGGGCTTCAAGATCTATAGAGATAGATCAAGACGCTTAATTGGACTTTCACAAAGCACATACCTTGACAAAGTTTTGAAGAAGTTCAAAATGGATCAAGCAAAGAAAGGGTTCTTGCCTGTGTTACCAGGTGTGAAGTTGAGTAAGACTCAATGCCCGACCACTGCAGAAGATAGAGAGAAGATGAAAGATGTTTCCTATGCTTCAGCCATAGGCTCTATCATGTATGCAATGCTATGTACTAGACCTGATGTGTGCCTTGCTATAAGTTTAGCAGGGAGGTACCAAAGTAATCCAGGAGTGGATCACTGGACAGCGGTCAAGAACATCCTGAAATACCTGAAAAGGACTAAGGATATGTTTCTCGTTTATAGAGGTGACAAAGAGCTAGTCGTAAATTGTTACGTCGATGCAAGCTTTGACACTGATCCGGACGATTCTAAATCGCAAACCGGATACGTGTTTACATTGAATGGTGGAGCTGTCAGTTGGTGCAGTTCTAAACAAAGCGTTGTGGCGGGATCTACGTGTGAAGCGGAGTACATAGCTGCTTCGGAAGCAGCAAATGAAGGAGTCTGGATGAAGGAGTTCATATCCGATCTAGGTGTCATACCTAGTGCATCGGGTCCAATGAAAATCTTTTGTGATAATACTGGTGCAATTGCCTTGGCAAAGGAATCCCGATTTCACAAGAGAACCAAGAACATCAAGAGACGCTTCAACTCCATCCGGGATCTAGTCCAGGTGGGAGACATAGAAATTTGCAAGATACATATGGATATGAATGTTGCAGACCCGTTGACTAAGCCTCTTCCCCGAGCAAAACATGATCAGCACCAAGGCTCCATGGGTGTTAGAATCATTACTGTGTAATCTAAACTATTGACTCTAGTGCAAGTGGGAGACTGAAGGAAATATGCCCTAGAGGCAATAATAAAGTTATTATTTATTTCCTTATATCATGATAAATGTTTATTATTCATGCTAGAATTGTATTAACCGGAGACATAATACTTGTGTGAATACATAGACAAACAAAGTGTCACTAGTATGCCTCTACTTGACAAGCTTGTTGATCAAAGATGGTTATGTTTCCTAGCCATTGACATGAGTTGTCATTTGATTAACGGGATCACATCATTAGGAGAATGATGTGATTGACTTGACCCATTCCGTTAGCTTAGCACACGATCGTTTAGTATTCTGCTATTGCTTTCTTCATGACTTATACATGTTCCTATGACTATGAGATTATGCAACTCCCGTTTACCGGAGGAACACTTTGTGTGCTACCAAACATCACAAT
The DNA here is from genome assembly GCF_018294505.1 of Triticum aestivum. Taxonomy (NCBI): domain Eukaryota; kingdom Viridiplantae; phylum Streptophyta; class Magnoliopsida; order Poales; family Poaceae; genus Triticum; species Triticum aestivum. The sequence goes on along the minus strand of NC_057805.1, from coordinate 307,616,931 downwards.
GTAACTGGGTGATTAAAAAGGTGCTCTACAGGTGTCTCCAAAGGTACTTGTTGGGTTGGCGTATTTCGAGATTAGGATTTGTCACTCCGATTGCCGGAGAGGTATCTCCGGGCCCACTCAGTAATGCACATCACTTAAGCCTTGCAAGCATTGCAACTAATGAGTTAGTTGAGGGATGATGTATTACGGAACGAGTAAAGAGACTTGCCGGTAATGAGATTGAACTAGGTATTGAGATACCGACGATCGAATCTCGGGCAAGTAACATACCGATGACAAAGGGAACAACGTATGTTGTTATGTGGTTTAACCGATAAAGATCTTCGTAGAATATGTGGGAGCCAATATGAGCATCCAACTCTTTATTCCATAGTCCATCAAATCCTCACCCAAAACTTGAAAACTTATTTTATCATAGGGAATGATAGGCGCTCCCACCCCCACCCCGGCGATCGCCACCACCTCCTGTGATCTCCTCCCCTAGCCACCAAATTTCATTTCCTCTCCAATAGATCTCTCTGGCGCACTGAGATCTACGTTCTAATACCCATCTCTATGGGTTCTACTGATGTATCCACCCTTGGCTTGGACTTCTCCAAGGGTCTGGTTTTTGCGGAGAAGGTTTTTCAATCTACGGGTTTTTCGGTGCACCCCATGGATGACACGGGCTTCTTCACCATGGTAATTTCTTTTGGCCGGCATGATTTTCGTTTGACTGAGGATTCGGTGGCAGCGGCACTTGAGGCGGCCGTCGGGGGTTCTGCTATTGAGTTCATGGTTTTTATGATCATGGAGAGGGTTTTTGGTTTTCAAGTTTCTTGCAAGGTTGTGGCTTTAATCATTCTCAGGCTCCGTTCTTTCTCTTGTGATCATTTTAAATGTTTCTTTCATCTTTGGGGTAATGGTGGCCCAAATTGGGGCCGTGAGTTCAAGCTTTGGAAATTGGAATGTGATGCCGAGTGGATCATTGTTAGGCCTTCCAAACGTGGAGCTACCCTTGGCATGTTGGCTATGCACACCAAGCCCCGTAAATCTTCGATAAAATCATCGCATGCCCCTGCCAAGAAGCTTTCTTTTTCACAGTTCCAGAATTATCCTGCTTGTCGTGGTTATCGTTATCCGGCCACACAAACTTGCATTCAAACTGTTGAGGATGCGGGGTACATGCTTCCTGCGCATGAACGGGTGGTCATCCACCCTTCGCCGCCGGCTGAGCTCTGGTGGACGACAACTACCCCCTCCATTTCTTTTGGAACGGTTAGGGATCTTCAACCAGCTGCGAATGGGTCGCCGTCTATCTCGGGCGGAAATTTTGGCTCTCCGAATGTGGACGTGCCATCCCATGGTGGGCCGTCATCTTCACGGTCCACGGTCCAGGTGGAGCCGGTGCTATCTTCTGGGCCTTCCATTCCATCTTCTCAGCAAGCAGACGAAGATTTGGATAAATTGGTTGCGGGCATGGTGGACGAAATTTTAACGTGTCAGATTTGCTTGTCTAAGGGTCATTTTGCTGCGGCGTGCACGTCTAAATTGCGTTGTACCTCTTGTCTGCGGATGGGGCATGGTAAAAAGGATTGCAACAAGTTTGCAAGCATTTTGGGTCTGGTTTGGAAACCAAAACCCGGTAACGTTGCAACTTCCGAGGATCGCTCAGCTCCCACCGAGAATATCTCTCTGACACAGCTTTTACCAAACTTGGACTCCTCTTGCACTTCCGCATTTACTGCTTCGCCCTGTTCCATCAGTCCTGGTCCCAAAACGCCTTCGACCGCGCCGCCTGAGACCCCTCCTCCGCCGGAGTTCTTGCCGTTTGCTTCCAGCCCGGGTTGTTCCTCTCCGATGGCCAACTTCCCTCTCGACCCCTTGTTGTATGTGCCGGCTGGCCATCACATTGTGGACGGCGGTGATGCTCGTCTGCCTCGGACCTATGTGACGCCACATACCCCACTTGTGCGCCGCCATGAGGAATTCATGCTTGCTGAGGTAATGCCCATCCCCCCTCCCGATCAGATTGGTGCTGCTAGAGAGGAAGTGGTCTAGTGGTTGCAAGCTCATGGGGTGTTGGTGAGGTCTGCTCAGCCTTGGATTAGATCGGTGGGTCTTTTCGAGCTTCGGGATGCTGCAGTCAGGTTTTCTCTTCTTCAGATGCCGCCCCAACCTCTAGGCAATGATCGTTTTGTGCGTTTTATGAAGCACGATGAGGGTGAATCTTTTAGAGGTGCTCAGGGTTTCCGTCAGGGACTGCTCATGTTCTTGGGGATTCCGCTCGATCTTCGCAATGAGGATAGTATTCGGGCAGCGGTCAACACATTTGGGAAGTTTCAGCATTGGATTAGTGAGGATCCATACCTTGTGCGCACTTTGGTCTTTGCGTCTTTTCCAGAAGATATTTTAGTGCCAAGAGATGTGGTGTTCATGGATTATGCTGCTTGGGGTGGTGCCCGGGTGTCTTGGACGGTGCCTCTGTATATCCTGGGGGCCAATTTTGCTGAATCTAGATGCCCCAAGATGAAGACTGGATGCCCATCAATGGCAATCCTCATCCCATGCCTGGTGTTCCCTTCCCGGAGATGCCACCTTTTATTCTGCCTCCATTCCCGGCTCTGGGGTGGAACGATGTGCCGCCACCTCCGCCTGAACCTGCACATAATGAGGTGCATGAGGACAATTGGGGCAACTGGGAGGAACCTGCTGCGGAGCCTGCTGTGGAGGATCAAGAATCTGTGGTGTTGAATGCCTCGGCTCAACCTAGTTCGGCTCACCAAAGTTCTGAAGCTCAACCTCAGGTGCCCCCTGCTCCTATTGTTCTCATTGATGGGGCTCCACCTGCTAACTTGAATGATCAGATGGAAGCACCGGACCTGGAGGATGCTAATAATTGGGCAATTGTGGTCTATCAACCTGCTCCTTTTGATGTCCACACTTTGGAGCAGCCTGTGGTTTAGATTCCCTTTGGTCCCCCTCTACCGCCTGAGATGATTTGGAGGCGCTCGTTTGAAAACCTGCTGAATGATCCAATGGTGTTTGAGGTGCCTAAACCCCTGCTGCCTAAACCCCTGTCGCCTGTCATTTTGACCAAGAGAACCTGGGACTTTGCTTTCCAGCAGGATGCCCTTCCTTTGCTGACATGGAAGGAGCCGGTACCTGCTCGACCTGTGGCTAGAGCATTATTTGTGGATGAAGCTGACAGGGTTGTGCCTGTTGTCCCTTCTCCTCCTGAGCGTGCACCTACAAGGAGGCCATGCAAAACTTTGGCGCCAACTCCACTTGTTGAAACATCTGTTCATAGGTGTACCAGAAGTTCGGCCCAGCGGGATGGGTTTAAGCCCACTCTCCATGAGCTGGTTCTGCAGCCCAAGAAGAAGAAGCCCAAGGCCAAGCCCCTTTCTGCGGAGATGTCTGAAGACCCTGCATTTGGAGATGTTCCTCCACCTACTCCCATCAGTCATCTGCAAGCTATTGGCAAGGAGCTGGAGATTGATGCAGCTCTGCTCATGGAGGATGCACTTATGGTGGACCCTTCTGCTACTACAAATCAAGCCTCCAATGAATAGTGTGCTCCTATTCTGCTGGGTTTGGCAAGCCCATAAATCTGCTTTATGCGTTTGGTTTTCTTTTTCTGATCCGGGGCTATGTAATAATGTTGGTTTGGAACTCTTATGTGCTTTTGGGCATCTGACACTGTGTGTCATGTGCATGGGTGACTTGATTTTGTTATTACTTTATGAATAATCTCTGTAGAAACTGAAATGTCCTGTGCTGGAATGTCAGGGGTTTAAATTCTGAGGCTAGGCAAAGAGCTGTTAGACAAAAGATTGACGAAAGCCACTGTGCTATTGCTTGTCTGCAAGAAACTAAATGTGCTTCATTCGATTCCCGAATGATTAAAAGCTTTTGCCCCAAGAGATTTGACAGCTTTGCTTTCTCTCCTTCCTTGGGGGCCTCTGGTGGAATTCTAGTTGTTTGGAACTCGTCTATATTTGGTGGGACTTTACTGCAAGTCCAACAATTTGCAGTGGTAATTGAGTTTGTTTCTAGGCACAACAATGAGCGGTGGACTCTTGTGGTGGTTTATGGACCTTGTCAGGGGGAAGCCAGGGATAATTTTGTAACTTGGTTGTATCACCTGAACATTCCTGTGGATGAGAATTGGCTGTTACTGGGGGATTTTAATTTCTTACGATCTATGGATAACAGGAATCTACCTGGTGGTGATTTGAATGACATGTTCATCTTTAATGAGATCATTGGACACCTCGGCCTTTTGGAATTGCCCATCAAAGGCAGGTCCTACCACTTGGTCCAATATGCAGGATGATCCACTCCTTGAGCAGCTTGACTGGTTCTTCACTTCTGTTGATTGGATCTCTGATTATCCCATGACTGAGGTGCTACCTCTTGCCAGAACTGCTTCTGACCATGTGCCTTGTATGGTTACAATCAAAACTTCTATTCCCAAGTCTAATATCTTTAGGTTTGAGAATTATTGGTTGGAGTTGGAGGGTTTTATGGACTGTGTTGATTCCTCATGGCAGAAACAATCCAAAAAGGGCCATATTACTGCCAGGATAGCTGACAAATTTAAGTCCTTGAGAATGTGTCTCAAAAGGTGGCAGAAGAACATTTCTAAACTGAAAACTCTAATTTGTAAATGCAATAGTGTTATCCTGCTCTTGGATGAGCTTGAGGAATATAGAACACTCTACAGACAGGAATCAAATTTCAGGATTGTGGTTAAATCCCATGTTGAGAAATTGCTCCACCTTCAATGTCTCTATTGGAGGAAAAGATGTACTATCAGATACATAAAAGTGGGTGGTGAGAACACCAAGTTCTTTCATGCTATGGCCACGGAGAGATATCGAAGAAATTCTATTGCTAGCTTAAAATTGCCTGATGGTACGGTGGTGACTGATCATTCACAAATGGAGGGTATTATCTGGGATTGTTTTAAGAACAGAATGGGTTCTTCCAAGGGAATTAACATGGGCTTTGATCTTTCTTCCCTTATTGAACCAGTTGTGGGATTAGATGTTCTCACTAAGCCTTTTGAGAAGGAGGAAATGGACTTGATTGTCAAGCACATGCCAGTTGATAAAGCTCCAGGTCCAGATGGTTTTAATGGTCTTTTCTTCAAAAGGTGCTGGCACATAATTTCTCAGGATTTTTATGAACTGGCCCAGGCTTTCTTTCAGGGTACTGCCCATCTGGAGAATATCAATGACTCTTACATAACTTTGGTGCCCAAGAAGCCCTCCCCTGAGGAGGTGGGTGACTTCAGACCTATCTCTTTAACAGGAATGGGTCTTAAGTTCTTGTCTAAGATGGCAGCCAATAGGTTTCAAGAGGTGATTATGCAGTGTGTTCACAAGAACCAATATGGTTTCATAAAAAGTAGAACAATTCAGGATTGTATTGGGTGGACCTTTGAGTATTTGCACCAGTGCCACCAGTCCAAGAAACCTATTGTGATTCTAAAGTTGGATTTTGAAAAGGCTTTTGACTCCCTTGAGCATGAGGCCATTGTGCAAATTTTGAGATATAAGGGCTTTAATGAGAAGTGGATCCTTTGGATGAAGCAACTTCTCTCCACAGGTACCTCCTCTGTTCTGCTCAATGGTGTCCCTGGTAGGAAGTTCAGGTGCAAAAAGGGTGTCAGACAGGGTGATCCAGTCTCTCCTCTCCTTTTTGTCCTAGCTGCTGATCTCCTGCAGACTGTAATTAATGACATGTTCAGAAGGAGCATTCTTCAGTTACCTATTCCTTGTCATGATCAGGATTACCCTGTGATTTAGTATGCTAATGATACTCTTATTATCTTGCCTGCTGACAAGGACCATCTCCTAGCTCTCAAGGATATGCTCAGGATCTTCTCTGAGTCCACTGGTCTGGATGTGAACTATCACAAATCCTTTATTATTCCCATCAATGTGGACACTACTGTCATGGCTGAATTAGCTTCTGCATTTGGCTGCCAGATTGGGAAAATGCCTTTTACCTACCTTGGGTTGCCAGTGGGAACTACAAGGCCTAAAATGCTGGATTTTATGCCACTGGTTGATTGCATGGAGAGGAGAATGACAGCTAGTTCATCTTTTCTGAATCAGGGGGAAAGGCTGCAGTTTCTTAACTCTGCTCTGTCATCTATGCCCATTTTCTTCTTGTGCAGTTTGGCTGTCCCAGCTGGAATTCTTAAACAATTGGAAAGAATCCAGAGACAATGCCTCTGGAGGAGGAATAGGGGTCAGCCTGCCCCCTCCCTAGCTGTGTGGGACCTTATTTGCAGGCCAAAAAACAGGGGAGGTCTTGGCATTCTCAACCTTGGTTCCCAGAACGTTGCACTTCTGATCAAACATGCCAATAATTTCCTTAATAAAAAGGATCTCCCTTGGGTTTCTTTAATTTGGGATACCTACTATCATAATAGGGTCCCCCAGGGAACTTCTGATTGTGGCTCATTCTGGTGGAAGGATATTTGCAAGGTCATGCATCATTTTAGGGAGTGTGCTTGGGTTCAGATTAATGCAGGGAACACTGCCCTCATGTGGTCAGATAACTTGAAGTTTGATGGTCAGGTGTCTAGCCTTCAGCTCAGATTTCCTAGGCTCTATTCCTATGTTAAGGACCCCTGGGTTACTGTTATGGAGTTCTTGGACTCTCAGGACATTTTCCAGCATTTCCACCTTCCTTTGTCCAGCCAGGCTCTTGATGAACTGACTATTCTCTAGTCCATGTTGGGTGGCCTTATTAGAGCACCTGGGCCCAAGGATATCTGGTTTTGGAAGGGCACTGCCAAGGGATACTCACCAAAGTTGTTTTACTCACATACTTTTGTCTCAGCATCTTTCAACCCTTTGACAGCTTGGATCTGGAAGTCCTCTTGTACAATGAAAATCAAAGTTTTTGCTTGGATGCTTATTATGGACAGGTTGAACACCAAGGACATGGTGGATAGGAGGCATTGGCATTTGGAGGATGGAGTGAACTGTGTCCTTTGCCCTTTGCAGACTAGGGAAACAAGGGATCATTTGTTCTTCAATTGCAACTTTAGTGTCAGAATTTGGAACTATCTGCAAATTGATTGGTCTTCTGGTGACTCCACGGCTCATTTGGTTCTTAATGCTAGCAGGAGTTTTAGGAAGCCCTTCTTCACTGAAGTGGTGTTCATTGCTTGCTGGAATATCTAGATCATCGGGAATGCTAAGGTCTTCAGGCATGAGAGAGCTAGATTTAATAAATGGAGATCTGCTTTCATCCATGACATCAGCTTAATGCAATATAGAGTGAAAGCTGCCTACAAAGATGATCTTCTACGCTGGATTTCATTCCTGCCACCTTGAGGCCATTAATCTGTATCTTTTAACTTGTTTTTTCTCCTTCTTCCCCTAGATACTTTGATTACCTCTTGTAATCCCCCTTTTGTACTTGTACTGTATCTCTTTTTCTCAATAAAGTTTTGATATGCTGTGGGGGTTTCCCCTATAGTTCCCAGTCAAAAAAAATATGAGCATCCAGGTTCCGCTATTGGTTATTGACCGGAGACGTGTCTCGGTCATGTCTACATAGTTCTCGAACCCGTAGGGTCCGCACGCTTAAAGTTTGATGACGGTTATATTATCAGTTTATGTGTTTTGATGTACCGAAGATAGTTCAGAGTCCCGGATGTGATCACGAACATGACGAGGAGTCTCGAAATGGTCGAGACATGAAGATTGATATATTGGACGACTATATTCGGACACTGGAATGGTTCCGGGGGTTATCGGATATATACCGGAGTACCTGGAGGTTACCGGAACCCCCCGGGGGTTTAATAGGCCTACATGGGCCTTAGTGGAGAAGAGGAGGGGCGGCCAGGGCAGGCCGCGCGCCCCCTCCCCCTCTAGTCCTAATTGGACAAGGAGGGGGCGGCGCCCCCCTTTCCTTCCTCTCTCCCTCCTCCTTCCCCCTTCTCCTAATCCAACAAGGAAGGGAGGGAGTCCTACTCCCGGTGGGAGTAGGACTCCTCCTGGCGCGCCCCCTCCTGGCCGGCCGCCTCTCCCCCCTTGCTCCTTTATATACGGGGCAGGGGGCACCCCATAGAAACAACAATTGATCTCTTGATCTCTTAGCCGTGTGCGGTGCCCCCCTCCACCATAGTCCACCTCGATAATATCGTAGCGGTGCTTAGGCGAAGCCCTGTGTTGGTAGAACATCATCATCGTCACCATGCCGTCGTGCTGACGGAACTCTCCCTCAAAGCTCAGCTGGATCAGAGTTCGAGGGACGTTATTGAGCTGAACGTGTGCTGAACTCGGAGGTGCCGTACGTTCGGTACTTGGATCGGTCGGATCGTGAAGACGTACGACTACATCAACCGCGTTGTGCTAACGCTTCCGCTTTCGGTCTACGAGGGTACGTGGACACACTCTCCCCTCTCGTTGCTATGCATCACCATGATCTTGCGTGTGCGTAGGAATTTTTTTGAAATTACTACGTTCCCCAACAATTAATACATTGGAAAACATAATTTTTTGAAGAAAACAAAAGCATTAATTGGGTGTTTTTTGCAAACTATAAAAAGTATTCCACCACTCACCATCTACCTTGGTTGGTGAGATTTTTGAATTGATCCCTATAAGGCTGGTTGTAATGGGGAGTATCATATATACTGGTATCATGCATATGATAGTGTAGGATACTACTTCCGTAATGCATAGTATCATAAGTTAGCATCTTAGGTTGCCTTACTAATTGTCATGCATCACACAAAGTAGTAGTACAACATTTAATATGACACGGTATCATGATATGATACCACATCCTCTCTTTCCTCATTTAATTGTGTGCCACATCATCCAGAAAGTCTAGTTGGCATGCCTGATACCGCTTATGATAATACCATTACAACCAGCCTAAACCGGAAAGGAGGGAGTATGAGACTAGCTAGCCACAATGGAGAATACACTAGTAACATACACATATCCCTAGACTATATATGTTACTACCTTCATAGTGGGTACTAACATAAGTTAGTGTCATGCAAAGCTTCATTTATTAGGTTATAGACTCATATTGCATTGGGACATGTGATGTTACAGTAACTAGCTAAGTTACTGAAACTATCTCTCTCCTCATTAACTTATTGCCACATAAGCAAGTTTGCTGAGTTGGAGTCGATGTTACTGCTGAAGTTACTCCCACTGTGGCTAGTCTGATACTAGCTAGTCATCTATGATATACTAGCTACCTCACTAAGAGCATGGTTAATAATACAGCCAAGGGTCAGCTATAAGAAGTTGCCATGTCATATAGAGCCAACCTCTTAGTGGGCATGTACAATAATAAGTTTTATATACGTACTAGTTTATCAATAGTTGGCCCACCTTACATCCTCACAAAGGGTCTTGGGTCTCGTGTTGCAGCTGGCTCTACTAACCAACAGCCCGCTTCTCTTCTCTTTCCTCCAACTAATAAGCACATATATATTATTCTATTCCTTATAGCCTGCTTAGACTACCCACAGTGGGAGTAACATAGGTAGTAACATCACACATATCTAGATAAAATAGATGATGTGGCAAGCAATAAATGAAGAAATGGAGGAAAGTGGATATGTGTGATGTTACTACCTATGTTACTCCCATTGTGGGTAGTCTTACTAGTAGTATGAGACTACCCACAATGGGAGTAACATAGGTAGTAACATCACACATATCTAGATAAAGTAGATGATGTGGCAAGCAATAAATGAAGAAAGAGAGGAAAGTAGTAACATAGCTAGTTACTAGTAGTATGAGTAACATCACACATATCAAGGCAAGATGTGTCTATAGCCTAATAAATGAAGTGTTGCATGTTACCACACATATGTTACCCCCACTATAGAGGTAGTAACATGGGCATGTTACTAGTCTATGTTACTACCCATTGTGGCTAATCTAAGTAACATCACACATCTCAAGGCAAGATGAGTCTATAGCCTAATAAATGAAGTGTTGCATGTTACTACACATATGTTACTCCCCACTATAGAAGTAGTAACATAGACTAGTAACATTCTATGTTACTACCCATTGTGGCTAGTCTTATGTCACTCTATTGTGTACTTGCTCTAATGCATAGTATCAGAGAGTAGCTAGTATCATATGTAGTACTTTATTTATATTGTCATGCATGACACATAGTAGCATAACTTTTATTATCATACGGTTTCATGATATGATACTTAACCCTCTCTTTCTTCATTTAATTAATTCTTTGACAGCTCATCAAAATTGCCTAGTTGGCATGCATGATACTAGCTATGATACCCTCTTACTATCAGCCTAGCAAAGGTGTACAAATCATTTGTGTGTCGCTTTGTGAGTTTTCATCCGTTTGTTCGAGAAGCGGGGATAAGTTTCAAACATTTCGGCCGCGAGGTGCGGCCACTGGCATAGGCCTAGTTGGTATTTTAATTATAGGAAATTCAGATGGAGTTAGGACATCATCAAAATCGATGTGTGCCTGTGGCGTGCTCTCACGACACTGTGGAAAAAAATTGGTAAAGTTTGGCACAGGTTTTGATGATCGCTCCTTCCAAACCGGAGCATCTCACATGAAGGATCATGGTTTTCCAAAAGGAGACGTGTCAATTCAAACTCCTGTGGCCGGTGACTTCATCATTTGGCCTCATTAAAATTTCCACGGTATGCAATCACCATTATACCACGGGTTTGATTTTCTGGCGCATTTTAGGTATCGTTAGCTATATTTAAGACATTTTTTGAGATTAGCGTGCATTTTGTGCATAAAAATAAAATTACAACCGGAACTGCATGTGCTGTTGAAAGGGATGAGGATCGCCGTTCGATCTGGGAGCATCCAATGATGCAGACGTACGATCCGTGGGGTTTGGGTTCTGGCCAATCAAAAAGCACGACTCAGATCGTGGGCGGGGTGGCGGGGTTTGGTCGGCACACGGCTTTCATCAACGAACCGTTTGCTATTCGCAAACCAGATTGCATATTTTTGTTCACACATACTGTAGTGAGATCGATTGAGTGTGCTACCTCTATGATATAATAATAATAACAGCAAAAAACAATTCATATTCATTGCCTGAGCTGATAGCATATCAAGGTCAACATATTAACGGTTCTTACATCAACAGAAAACCGGGCATAACTCACAAATTCAGTACACGCGACAGTTCTAAATTGAATGAATTAAGTTGCAGGGTAGGCATAAAGACTAGTCTTACGGCTTAATTCCCATGTACATGGGGGAACTAGGATCATTAAGTTGACCCCGAATGAGCTTGGGTTTTTGATGATTTTACGCTGCTCTGTTACACGGATGCGTGATTCCTTGGTTGGCAACTCATCAAATTCATCGTACTCGTCCTCATCGGCAACATCGTCGACACCCAGTACCCTTCTCTTCCCATGCATCGCTAAATGGCTGTTCTTATGCAAGGGGTCTTCCACAAAGAAAATCTGGGTAGCATCGCTCGCAAGAATGAATGGGTCTGCGTGATATGCCATCGTTGTCCTGTTAACATAGGTCTTCCTGTACTCATCAATCCTTACCTGACCAAGAGGGATCCATGCGCACCTGAATAATGCCACCTTAACTTTCACATAGTCAAGCTCCTAAATCTCTTTGATGGTTCCATAGTATACCCTTTTATCAGCTTCATTTATAGTCATGCATTCTATTCGAACAGAGTTGTTCTGATACGAGGTCTTCTTATCACGTTCCTCAGTGTAGAACATGTATCCATTTATGTCAAATGCTTGGTACGTCAACACCGTAGGTGATGGCTTTTGTTCCAACCACGTAGCAATGTCATTGATGGATCCTTGTGCCAAACGATTCTTTAGCCATTCGGTTTACTTCTTAGTGTGCTCCTTCATCTCCACTTCTGATGAAGGCACCATTGGTAAGAAGCTTTGGCGTATCTCCGCCAAGTGTTCTTCGGCATAAGCGATGAGAACTGGGCTATTAAGCAGTACCGTCAAATGGACTTTCTCTGCTAATTCTCTGGGTGCAGCCATTTGCGTGCCAGCAAGGACCGGCTTACCTTTCATCCTTCCCTCGTGGCGAGAGAGGGGCAAACCTATAGGTCTTTGTTTCATGTATTCGGTGCAAAACTCAACCACCTCCTCCGCGGTATAACCTTGTAGGGTGCTTGCCTCTGGATGGTTTCGGTTCCGACAAAAGCGCTTCAGTATTCCCATGAACCGCTCAAAGGGATACATGTTGCAAAGAAACTCAGGACCACAATACTTTATCTCGTCGACAAGGTGCACAGTGAGATGGACCATGACATCAAAGAATGACGGTGGGAAAAACATCTCTAGGTTGGACAATATTCTTGCAATATCATCTTGCATATGATCCAACTCTTCAGGATTTACAACTTTCGGCCATAGTTGGTTGAAGAAATCACAGAGGTCAATGAGTGTGTTTCTTATATCTTTGTCCATCAGATTCCTAATGGACACCGGGAGGATTTGTGTCAACATTACCTGGCAATCATGTGACTTCATGTGTCCCAACTTCATTTTACCTGAGCTCACATCCACGAGACTTCTGATGTTTGCGCAGTAGGAAGAGGGTGTCTTAACTAACAACAAATAGGTGAAGAACTGTGTTGCTTCTTTTGTACTGAAATTGTAACTCTGGCGAGCTTTGATGAGTTTGTCATCATCTTCTGCTTCACTCTTGCGTTGTGATTGATCAGCAAGCATATCGAGCCGTGAACCGTCACCATCCTTTCTTTTACCTTTAATCTCGAGCAGAGTACCAAGGATGCTTTCACATACGTTATTCTCTACGTGCATGACATCGATGCAGTGACGTACACATAGAATCTCCCAGTAAGGTAATTTCCAGAACATCGATTTCTTCTTAAACACTTGATCCTTGGGTGTTAGTTTCACCGTCAAAGGGTGGTTCTTGCCAAGCACAACATTAATATTTTTAGCCATGTTGTGGACCACCTCCCCGTCATAGGGTCTTGGGCCCGCACCTACCTCTGCCGTACCATCAAATTCAGCTTTTATCTTTTGGTATGGGTGATTTTTCCGTAAGAACCTACGATGACGCAAATACACTGTTTTGTGCGAGTTGGGAAGTCTTCTGCTAGATGTCCTATCCATGCATGTGACACACCCTACATCTCCCCTTGTTTTCTGCCCCGATGTGTTGCCTAATGCCGGCATATCTTGAATGGTGTGCACCAGCATCGAATGTAGATCGAAAATCTCCTTTCGGTAAGCATCATAACATTTTACAGCAGGCGCATCTATCCACACTGTCAGCAGTTCTTCTACCAGTAGCTGAAAGTAAATGTTGATGTCATTTCTAGGTTGCTTCGGGCCTTCGATAATCATTGACATCATAATGTATTTTTTCTTCATACACAACCAAGGAGCTAGGTTATATATGCACAGAAGCAACGACCATGTGTTGTGCATCCCGTCAGTACACTCCCCGAGCCTTATACTTCTAGGATCCTTGGCAAATTTTTCAAACTTTTTGTCGATTAATTCCCACTCAGACCCATCTTTCGGGCGCCTCAAAATCCTATCCGCAATTCGCTCATCAGGATGCCACTGCAACCTCTTTGCCTCTCTAGGGTTTGCAAACAAACGCCTCAACCTTGGAATTAAAGGCAAGTACCAAACAACCTTGAACGGGATTCCTGTCTTGATCTCGTCGTCCAATTTGTACTTTTCCTTTGCTCTCCTGCACTTGTATCGTGCATGCTTGCATGTGGGACATGCACGAAAATCTTTGTACTCACCACGATACAATATACAATCATTCACACAAGCGTGTATCTTCTGTACTTCAAGTTCCAATGGGCAAACAATTTTGTTCGCTTCATTCGTGCTTCTGGGGAGCACATTATCTTCCGGGAGAATTTCTTTCAAAAGACCTAACATCTCTGTGAAGCCCTTGTTTGATAGACCGTTTGCTGCTTTAAATCTGAGAAGCGTCAGGGTGGCACTCAACCTGGAAAATTTCTTTTTGCAACCTGGATACAATTCTTTCTTGGAGTCCGCATCAATTGTTGGCAGATCCTTGTATCCAATCATATCCTTTTTTGGGCCCTCAAAATCTGCAATCATAGCAGCAAAATCTAGCATATCAAGATCATCGTCATCTGCGTGGACGTCTTGGTTTTCCAGTGGGCGTTTCGGCTTTCCGGTGTTCCATTGGTAGCTTGACGCCTCTGCCCCGATGTTAGATTCAACATCCATGTGACACTGATCGGGGTTTGGCATCTCGCTGCCCTGGGTATCTTCATCCATGACCTCCTCTTCACCGTGTCTGGTCCAACGTGTATATCTATCCATGAGTCCCCTAGAGACTAAGTGCATCTGGACATCTGCAACTTCATGTGACTCTGTATTGGCACAATCAGTACATGGACACAGGATGTAATCCGCATCACCAATTCTTCTCTTTGTACTTTCAGCCAAATTCATGAACTTTGTCACGCCACTGATAAAATCTGCGGTTTTCCGATTCTTCATCCATCGAGATTGTTCCATCTGCAGCACACGAATGGTAATTAAAAACAAAACAACAACATTAATAAACGGATTAACTGCTGCCCAAAGATGTGTGCATAAATCACAAGGTTTTATTTTAATAATTACTGAGGGCGCTCCATGTTGTTATCCAGACGTGCAATGACAACAATTAATGGCCAGTCAATTTACACGCAGAGTACTAGTACAAAACTGCACTTAGGAATTGAATACCTTAATTAAGCCACTCACGAAAAGAATACCTTAATTAATTAGCCGCGCGGCGACCTCCACCCAGCAGACAGACAAGCGTGATGCGGTGGCACGCCGAGACAGCAGGGTTGAGGAGCAAAGCTTAGTGCGGCTGCCGCCTGAAGTTCGACCTCCACTATCCCGCCATCAACCACAATGGATGTGCTCGAATCACGCCGCCACCGACCTCGATGGTTGAGCTCCTCCTATCGCCCGCCGCAGACCAAGGATTGACCTCCTATGACGCCGCCACCACCCACCGACCAAGGATTGACCTCTTCTCCAGTAGCCGCTGCCTAGGCCGCCGACGCCATCTCTATATGCAAAGCGGTTGTTTACACGGTATCTCACCGTAACTCAATTATATGGACAGGGTAGTACATCACATACGGTTATGTAACGGCAACCGTGTCTAACCTACGTTGTCTTCTCACACGGTTTGGTGCGGAAAGCGTGTGTGACGTTGTAATACCTAACACAAATGACATGTACAAACAGTGTGCCGTATACAACATATATATAGTGCCATTAGTAGTTCCCGACCATTAGCTTATCTCCACAGTTTCCCCATTTCCCCCAAATCCCTACATAGCCTCCAAATTCCCTCGCGTGGCGCTGACATTGGGGGAATGCGGACGAGTGGTGCTGATGGTTTCGGTGTGGCTGCTCCTGCTCGTATCGCCGCCACGGCGGCGGTCGCCGCCGAGCACTTGCCTAAGGTCATCAGAAGGCAGGTGTACTACGGATCCGAATCGTCCTGTCAGGTTCCAATCTATCCTGATCTTTTTTAGCATGTCCAAAGTATAGATCCTTGCTGAATCCGTCCTGAATGACCCCCCCCCCTCCAAGGAAAGCGATCTGCCGGCGGATTCGGAGCTTGACTCCAGACTCTCGCAACACGAGTTCAACTCCGAGTTTTGGGCCACCGAGATTTACCAGAAGCTAAGTTGTGTGCACGGGCACACTCCCGCTTGACGTGTATGCACGGAGGGATTCGACATTGGCAGGCGCTTTCTCAGTTGCCGTTAGTGCTAATTAAGTTCATCATTTTACTTCAGTTAATGCCACCGCTCATCCAGAATACTATTTAACATTGGCAGGGATATGAGGCTTGTGCCTTTGTTAACTGGCTGGATGAAGAATGGCATGGCAGGGCTCGGAGTGTTATCACCAAGCTCACAGAAGATAACGTAAAGCTGAAGAAGAAAATGGCTGATCTGGAATGTACAACCAGTACGATGAAGCAAGAAAGAATCAATCACAGGCAATAGATGAAAGCAAGAGACAAGAAGGAACTAGCATGTGTAGTTGTGGTTGTCGCATTAGCCATGTTCTATGCTCTGTTTACAATGATGATTGGGGGTTTTGTTTGACAATATTGCTAAAGCACATCTAGATGTGCTCTAAGTAATGCACATCTAGATCCTATGCCATTGATGTTACATGAAGATTCGTGCAGATATTTTTCTTTGTCTTTTTTCTTTTCCTTTCTAGTTTGATTATTACTGGCTTTATCAGTAAAAAGAGCTCAATGTATTGTTTGCCAACTGTCCTACTCCGTTCGTACCGGTACCAGTGCATAATCCAAAAACTCGTTCCTTGTTTTGTCCTGAAAAAGGAAACCAACCAAATAGCCAATAGGAGTCCTGCGCAACCCCGGGAATTTGCAGCGACTGGGTACAAATAATTGCGGTTGATTATATCAGCGGTTAGATAATAACTCAAACCCCGCTTCAATCCCCGCTTCAATTGGCAGTTCCTCTTCTCTGCATACCCCGCTTAAGTGTTGATAACCCACAAGTAAAGGGGATCGCAATAGTTTTCGAGGGTAGAGTATTCAACCCAAATTTATTGATTCGACACAAGGGGAGCCAAAGAATATTCTCAAGTATTAGCAGTTGAGTTGTCAATTCAACCACACCTGGATAACTTAGTATCTGCAGCAAAGTATTTAGTAGCAAAGTAATATGGAAGTAACGGTAACAATGGCAAAAGTAATATTTTTGGGTTTTGTAGTAATTATAACAGTAGCAACGGAAAAGTAAATAAGCGAAGAACAATATGTGAAAAGCTCGTAGGCATTGGATCGGTGATGGAGAATTATGCCGGATGCGGTTCATCATGTAACAATCATAACATAGGGTGACACAGAACTAGCTCCAATTCATCAATGTAATGTAGGCATGTATTCCGAATATAGTCATACGTGCTTATGGAAAAGAACTTGCATGACATCTTTTGTCCTACCCTCCCGTGGCAGCGGGGTCCTAGTGGAAACTAAGGGATATTAAGGCCTCCTTTTAATAGAGTACCGGACCAAAGCATTAACACATAGTGAATACATGAACTCCTCAAACTATGGTCATCACGGGGAGTGGTCCCGATTATTGTCACTTCGGGGTTGCCGGATCATAACACATAGTAGGTGACTATAGACTTGCAAGATAGGATCAAGAACTCACATATATTCATGAAAACATAATAGGTTCAGATCTGAAATCATGGCACTCGGGCCCTAGTGACAAGCATTAAGCATAGCAAAGTCATAGCAACATCAATCTCAGAACATAATGGATACTAGGGATCAAACCCTACCAAATCTAAC
The DNA here is from genome assembly GCF_018294505.1 of Triticum aestivum. Classification (NCBI taxonomy): domain Eukaryota; kingdom Viridiplantae; phylum Streptophyta; class Magnoliopsida; order Poales; family Poaceae; genus Triticum; species Triticum aestivum. The sequence goes on along the minus strand of NC_057805.1, from coordinate 307,599,567 downwards.
ACGATTACATGATAAATCTCATCCAAACCATCACCGTCCAGCAAGCCTACGATGGAGTTACTCACGCACGGCGGTGAGCATCATGAAATTGGTGATGGAGGATGGTTGACGATGATGATGGCGACGGATTCCCCCTCTCCGGAGCCCCGAACGGACTCCAGATCAGCCCTCCCGAGAGGTTTTAGGGCTTGGCGGCTGCTCCGTTTCGTAGAACGCGATGAATCCTTCTCTCTGATTTTTTTCTCCCCGAACACGAATATATGGAGTTGGAGTTGAGGTCGGTGGAGCAACAGTGGGCCCACGAGGCAGGGGCGCGCCAGGGGGGCAGGCGCGCCCCCACCCTCGTGGACAGGTGGTGGGCCCCTGGCCTTGATTCTCTCTCCAATATTTTTAATATTTTCCAAAAATAAGTTCCGTGGAGTTTCAGGTCATTTCGAGACCTTTTGTTTCTGCACATAAATAACACCATGGCAATTCTGCTGAAAGCAGCGTCAGTCTGGGTTAGTTCCATTCAAATCATGCAAGTTAGAATCCAAAACAAGGGCAAAAGTGTTTGGAAAAGTAGATACGACGGAGACGTATCAACTTCCCCAAGCTTAAACCTTTGCTTGTCCTCAAGCAATTCAGTTGATAAACTGAAAGTGATAAAGAAAAACTTTTACAAACTCTGTTTGCTCTTGTTGTTGTAAATATGTAAAGCCAGCATTCAAGTTTTCAGCAAAGATTATGACTAACCATATTCACAATAACATTTGGGTCTCATGTTTACTCATGTCAATGGCATAATCAACTAGCGAGCAATAATAATAAATCTCGGATGACAACACTTTCTCAAAACAATCATAATATGATATAACAAGATGGTACCTCGCTAGCCCTTTCTGAGACCGCAAAACATAAATGCAGAGCACCTTTAAAGATCAAGGACTGACTAGACATTGTAATTCATGGTAAAAGAGATCCAGTCATAGTCATACCCAATATAAATTAATAGTAATGGATGCAAATGACAGCAGTGCTCTCCAGTTGGTGCTTTTTAATAAGAGGGTGATGATTCAACATAAAAGTAAATAGATAGGCCCTTCGCAGAGGGAAGCAGGGATTTGTAGAGGTGCCAGAGCTCGATTTTGAAATAGAGGTAAATAATATTTTGCACGGCATACTTTCATTCTCAACATAACAACCAAGAGATGGCGATATCTTCCATGCTACACACATTATAGGCGGTTCACAAACAGAATGGTAAATTTTATACTCCCCCTCCACCAACAAGCATCAATCCATGGCTTGCTCGAAACAACGAGTGCCTCCAACTAACAACAGTCCCAGGGGGAGTTTTGTTTGCAATTATTTTGATTTGGTTTGCATAAAGCATGGGACTGGGTATCCCGGTGACCAGCCATTTTCTCGTGAGTGAGGAGCGGAGTCCACTCCTCTTGAGAATAACCCGCTTAACATGGAAGATAAGGACAGCCCTAGTTGATACATGAGCTATTCGAGCATACAAAACAGAATTTCATTTGAAGGTTTAGAGTTTGGCACATACAAATTTACTTGGAACGGCAGGTAGATACCGCATATAGGAAGGTATAGTGGACTCATATGGAATAACTTTGGGGTTTAAGGGATTGGATGCACAAGCAGTATTCCCGCTTAGTACAAGTGAAGGCTAGCAAAAGACTAGGAAGCGACCAACTAGAGAGCGACAACAGTCATGAACATGCATTAAAATTAATAAACATGGAGTACAAGCATGAGTAGGATATAATCACCATGAACATAAATATCGTGAAGGCTATGTTGATTTGTTTCAACTACATGTGTGAACATGTGCCAAGTCAAGTGACTTAAATCATTCAAAGGAGGATACCACCCCATCATACCACATCACAACCATTTTAATAGCATGTTGGCATGCAAGGTAAACCATTATAAGCTCCTGGCTAATTAAGTATGGCACGAGCAACTATAATCTCTAATTGTCATTGCAAACATGTTTATTCATAATAGGCTGAATCAGGAACGATGAACTAATCATATTTACAAAAACAAGAGAGGTCGAGTTCAGACCAGCTTCTCTCATCTCAATCAGTCCATCATATATCGTCATAATTGCCTTTTACTTGCACGACCGAACGATGTGAATAATAATAATAGTGCGCGTGCATTGGACTAAGCTGGAATCTGCGAGCATTCAATAAACAGGAAAAGACAAGGCAATATGGGCTCTCGGTTAAATCAACAATAATGCATATAAGAGCCACTTCAACATTTTAATTGAAGTCTTCTCCTCTCGACCCCCAAAGAAAAGAAATAAAACTATTTACACGGGAAAGCTCCCAACAAGCAAAAGAAGAACAGGAAATCTTTTTGGTTTTCTTTTTAATTATTACTACTACAGCAAGAAAGTAAACTAGCTAAAAGCTACAACTAATTTTTTTGTTTTTCTTAAGGTTTTTCAAACACACAAGAAGAAAGCAAGAAAAAGAAAATAAACTAGCATGGATATTACAATGAAAGAGTATGAGCACCGACATCTAGCAATGAGTGTGTAAACATAAATGTAATGTTGGTGGGAAATACGTGCTCCCCCAAGCTTAGGCTTTTGGCCTAAGTTGGTTTATTGCCACGCATGGCCTCGCGGATATCCAAAGTTATAACCGGGGTCATACTGAGATGTAGCGGCTATTGCATCTTGGGCTGCAGCTTGGAGGCGAGCTGCCCTCGTCCTCCTTTCGTACTCATATGCCTCCTCTCTGGTAATAACATGTCTTCCTTTTGCCTGATAATCAAAGAAGGCAGGAGCAGGGAGAGTAATATGGACAGCACGATGTCTGTCAAAGATTAAGTGATACTGGAGGGACTGCTCGTTCCTCAAGAAAACGATGATGAACCATAGCATTATAATCTAAATAAACATTAGGCAGCTCAACATCATACTCACGTATAGGTACCTCAAGAAAATTAGCTAAGCGGGTTGCATGAATTACACCAAAGAAATCTCCATTAAATCTATTATTATGCAACCTACGTGCAACAATGGCTCCCAAATTATAACGTTTATCTCCTAACACAGCGCTCCTGAGAACACTGAGGTCAGGCACACACATATGACATGCTTCATCCTTACCATTTATGCACCTACCTATGAAGAGAGCAAAATAATGTATAGCAGGAAAATGAATGCTCCCTATGGTAGCTTGTGCTATATCTCTAGATTCACCCATAGTTATACTAGCAAGAAAATCTCTAAATTCAGATTTGCGAGGTTCACTAGTACTACCCCATTGTGGAAGTTTGCAAGCATTGGTAAAATCCTCTAAGTCCATAGTATAAGAATTTTCATAAAGATCAAACAGGACAATTTGAGAATTGCGTGAAGATGAATATTCAAACCTCCTCACAAATGAGCTAGTGAGATAGTGGTACTGGCGGCACTTTTCTGCCTCGAAGCTCACAAGATCAGCGTTACGCAAATATGCGTTAAATTCTTCCTTGATTCCCGCTCGATGCATAAAGTCTTCCGAAGGCCATTCACAAGGACGCACTGAAGCGTCCCTTGGTGGTTCATCGTCGGCATCACGCATTGCAAGCCTGGGTCCTTGCTTCCTTGAAGGACCACCTTGGTACATTTTCCTAAACATATTTCTTCCTCTGAAAAATTTCTGAATTTTTTTAGTAACTTCAAATAAAAGTGAACCAGGCTCAACAAAATTGATAGCAACTACTCCTACAAGTGCCTAGAGCCTATATCATGCATTAGAACTACTTGGAACCATATAAATTTGACATGCAAGATCAAGAACATGGTCACCTAGGCAGCACAAATTTGTAATGAATAAAGCACTAGAACAAAACCTAATTGGACCAATGGAGGAGTCACATACCAAGGAACAATCCCCCCAAGCAGTTTTGCGAGAGGTGCTTTGAGCAAGGAGATCGAAAATCGCAGCAAAATGAGCTAGAACTCGTGCTTGAGCTGGATGGTTATTTTTTTGGGAGGAATAAGAAGTGTGTGGGTGCAGGAATAAGTGGAGGGGAGCCACCGTGGGCCCACGAGGCAGGGGGGCGCGCCCTGTAGGGGTGGGCGCGCCCTGGACCCTCGTGGCCAGGTGCTTGCTCCCCCTGCTATGTTCTCAGTGCCAAATATTCTCAAATATTCCAGAAAAAAACATATTTCAATTTCAGGGCATTTGGAGAACTTTTATTTTCGGGGTATTTTTATATTGCATGGATAATTCAGAAAACAGACAGAAAAATACTAATTTTACTTTATTTCAACTAAATAACAGAAAGTAAAAGGAGGGTACAGAAGGTTGTGCTCTCTAACTTCATCTATCTCATGCTCATCAAAAGGAATCCACTAACAAGGTTGATCAAATCTTGTTAACAAACTCATTTCAAGTAACATGAAACCGGAGAAATTTCGAATAACACTATGTTACCTCAACGGGGATATGCGCATCCCCAATAATAAGAATATCATATCTCTTTTTGACAGTAGGAAAAGGAAATTCAAAACCTCCAAAAATAATTGATGGAATTTTCCCAATAGAGTTTATACTATGAACTTGAGGTTGTTTCCTCGGAAAGTGTACCATATGCTCATTGCCATTAACATGAAAAGTGACATTGCCTTTATTGCAATCAATAACAGCCCCTGCAGTATTCAAAAAGGGTCTTCCAAGAATAATAGACATACTATCGTCCTCAGGAATATCAAGAATAACAAAGTCCGTTAAAATAGTAACGTTTGCAACCACAACAGGCACATCCTCACAAATACCGACAGGTATAGCAGTCGATTTATCAGCCAATTGCAAAGATATTTCAGTAGGTGTCAACTTATTCAAATCAAGTCTACGATATAAAGAGAGAGGCATAACACTAACACCGGCTCCAAGATCACATAAAGCAGTTTTAACATAATTTCTTTTAATGGAGCATGGTATAGTTGGTACTCCTGGATCTCCTAGTTTCTTAGGTATTCCACCCTTGAAAGTGTAATTAGCAAGCATGGTGGAAATTTCAGCTTCCGGTATCTTTCTTTTATTTGTGATAATATCCTTCATATACTTAGCATAAGGATTCATTTTGAGCATATCAGTTAATCGCATACGTAAAAAGATAGTTCTAATCATTTCAGCAAAGCACTCAAAATCCTCATCATCCTTTTTCTTGGATGGTTTGGGAGGAAAACGCATGGGTTTCTGAACCCATGGTTCTCTTTCTTTACCGTGTTTCCTAGCAACAAAGTCTCTCTCATCATAACGTTGATTCTTTGATTGTGGGTTATCAAGATCAACAACAGGTTCAATTTCTACATCATTATCATTGCTAGGTTGAGCATCATCATGAACATCACCATTAACATGGTCACTAGGTTCATGTTCATTACCAGATTGTGTTTCAGCATCAGAAATAGAAATATCATTAGGATTCTCAGGTGGTTCAGCAATAGGTTCACTAGAACCATGCAAAGTCCTATCATTTTTCTTTTTCTTCCTTTTAGAAGAACTAGGTGCATCAATATTATTTCTCTGAGAATCCTGCCCAATTCTCTTAGGGTGGCCTTCAGGATACAAAGGTTCCTGAGTCATTTTACCAGTTCTAGTAGCCACTCTAAGAGCATAATCATTATTCTTATTATTCAATTCATTGAGCAAATCATTTTGAGCTTTAAGTACTTGTTCTACTTGAGTGGTAACCATAGAAGCATGTTTACTAATGAGTTTAAGTTCACCTTTAACTCTGGACATATAATCACCCAAGTGTTCAATCATATAAGCATTGTGTTTCAATTGTCTACCAACATAAGCATTGAAGTTTTCTTGCTTGACAACAAAATTATCAAAATCATCTAAGCATTGGCTAGCAGACTTATAATGAGGAATATCACCTACATCAAATCTATAGAGAGAATTTACCTTTCCTACCTGTGTCAGGTTATCAAGACCATGTATCTCTTCAATAGGTGATGGATTAAGACCATGTATTTCTTCAACAGGCGGTAAATTAAGACCATGTATTTCTTCAATAGGAGGTAAATTCTTAACATCTTCAGCTTTAATACCTTTTTCTTTCATAGATTTCTTTGCCTCTTGCATATCTTCAGGACTGAGAAATAGAACACCTCTTTTCTTCGGAGTTAGTTTAGGAATAGGCTCAGGAGCTGGCTCAGGAAGTGTCCAATTATTTTCATTGGTCAACATATTATTCAATAGGATTTCAGCGTCATCCGGTGTTCTTTCCCTGAAAACAGAACAAGCACAACTATCCAGGTAATCTCTGGAAGCATCGGTTAGTCCATTATAAAAGATGTCAAGTATTTCATTTTTCTTGAGAGGATGATCAGGCAAAGCATTAAGTAATTGGAGAAGCCTCCCCCAAGCTTGTGGGAGACTCTCTTCTTCAATTGAACAAAATTATATATATCCCTTAAAGCAGCTTGTTTCTTATGAGCAGGGAAATATTTAGCAGAGAAGTAATAAATCATATCCTGGGGACTACGCACACAACCAGGATCAAGAGAATTAAACCATATCTTAGCATCACCCTTTAACGAGAACAGAAATATTTTAAGGATATAAAAGTAGCGAGTTCTCTCATCATTAGTGAATAGGGTGGCTATATCATTTAATTTAGTAAGATGTGCCACAACAGTTTCAAATTCATAGCCATAAAAAAGATCAGATTCAACCAAAGTAATTATATCAGGATCGACAGAGAATTCATAATCCTTATCAGTAACAAAGATAGGTGAAGTAGCATAAGCAGGATCATATTTCATTCTAGCATTCAGAGTTTTTTGTTTCAGCTTAGCTAATAATTTCTTAAGATCACTTCTATCATTGCAAGCAAGAAAGTCTCTTTTAGATTCTTCATCCATAACATAGCCTTCAGGCACAACAGGCAATTCATATTTATTAGGGGGAGACTCTTCATCATCACTATCATCAATATTATCAGTTTCAATAATTTCATTCTCTCTAGCCCTAGCAAGTTGTTCATCAAGAAATTCACCAAGTGGCATAGTAGTATCAACCATAGAAGTAGTTTTATCATAAGTATCATCCATAGCAGAAGTGGCATCATCAATAACATGCGACATATCAGAATGAATAGCAGAAGCAGGTTTAGGTGTCGCAAGCTTACTCAAAATAGAAGGTGAATCAAGTGCAGAGCTAGATGGCAGTTCCTTACCTCCCCTCGTAGTTGAGAGATAAATTTTTGTTTTCTCGTCTTTCAAGTTCTTCATAGTGACCAGCAGATATAAATCCCAAGTGACTCAAAGAATAGAGCTATGCTCCCCAGCAACGGCGCCAGAAATTAGTCTTGATAACCCACAAGTATAGGGGATCGCAACAGTTTTCGAGGGTAGAGTATTCAACCCAAATTTATTGATTCGACATAAGGGGAGCCAAAGAATATTCTCAAGTATTAGCAGTTGAGTTGTCAATTCAACCACACCTGGATAACTTAGTATCTGCAGCAAAGTATTTAGTAGCAAAGTAATATGGAAGTAACGGTAACGATGGCAAAAGTAATATTTTTGGTTTTTGTAGTAATTGTAACAGTAGAAACGGAAAAGTAAATAAGCGAAGAACAATATGTGAAAAGCTCGTAGGCATTGGATCGGTGATGGAGAATTATGCCGGATGTGGTTCATCATGTAACAATCATAACATAGGGTGACACAGAACTAGCTCCAATTCATCAATGTAATGTAGGCATGTATTCCGAATATAGTCATACGTGCTTATGGAAAAGAACTTGCATGATATCTTTTGTCCTACCCTCCCGTGGCAGCGGGGTCCTAGTGGAAACTAAGGGATATTAAGGCCTCCTTTTAATAGAGTACCGGACCAAAGCATTAACACATAGTGAATACATGAACTCCTCAAACTATGATCATCACCGGGAGTGGTCCCGATTATTGTCACTTCGGGGTTGCCGGATCATAACACATAGTAGGTGACTATAGACTTGCAAGATAGGATCAAGAACTCACATATATTCATGAAAACATAATAGGTTCAGATCTGAACTCATGGCACTCGGGCCCTAGTGACAAGCATTAAGCATAGCAAAGTCATAGCAACATCAATCTCAGAACATAATGGATACTAGGGATCAAACCTAACAAATCTAACTTGATTACATGATAAATCTCATCCAACCCATCACCGTCCTGCAAGCCTATGATGGAATTACTCACGCACGGTGGTGAGCATCATGAAATTGGTGATGGATGATGGTTGATGATGACGATGGCGATGGATTCCCCTCTCCGGAGCCCCGAGCGGACTCCAGATCAGCCCTCCCAAGAGGTTTTAGGGCTTGGCGGCGGCTCCGTATCGTAAAACGCGACGATATGTTGACTAATGAAAACAATTGGACACTTCCTGAACTAACTCCTAATCCAACTCCAAAGAAAAGGGGTGTTCTATTTCTCAGTCCTGAAGATATGCAAGAGGCAAAGAAATCTATGAAAGAAAAAGGTATAAAAGCTGAAGATGTTAAGAATTTGCCGCCTGTTGAGGAAACACATGGTCTTGATAACCCGACACAGGTAGTAAAGGTAAATTCTCTTTTTAGATTTGATGAAGGTGATATTCCTCATTATAAGTCTGCTAGCCAATGCTTAGATGAGTTTGATAATTTTATTGTCAAACAAGAAAACTTCAATGCTTATGTTGGTAGACAATTAAAACACAATGCTGATACGCTTGAACACTTGAGTGATTATATGTCTAGAGTTAAAGGTGAACTTAAACTCATTAGTAAACATGCTTCTATGGTTACCACTCAAGTAGAACAAGTACTTAAAGCTTAGAATGATTTGCTCAATGAATTGAATAGTAAGAATATTGACTTTGCTGTTAGAGTTGCAACTAAAGGGGGTAAAGTGACTCAGGAACCTTTGTATCCTGAGGGCCACCCTAAGAGAATTGAGCAGGATTCTCAAAGAAATAATGTTGATGCACCTAGTTCTTCTAAGAAGAAGAAAAAGAAAAATGATAGGACTTTGCATGCTTCTAGTGAACCTGTTGTTGACACACCTGAGAATCCTAATGATATTTCTATTTCTGATGCTGAAACACAATCTGGTAATGAACATGAACCTAGTGATAATGTCAATGATGATGTTCATGTTGATGCACAACCTAGCAATGACAATGACGTAGAGATTGAACCTGCTATTGATCTTGATAACCCACAATCAAAGAATCAACGTTATGATAAGAGAGACTTTGCTGCTAGGAAGCACGGTAAGGAAAGAGAACCATGGGTTCAGAAACCCATGCCTTTTCCTCCTAAACCATCCAAGAAAAAGGATGATGAGGATTTTGAGCGTTTTGCTGAAATGATTAGACCTATCTTTTTACGTATGCGTTTGACTGATATGCTCAAAATGAATCCTTATGCCAAGTATATGAAAGGAATTGTAACTAATAAAAGAAAGATACCGGAAGCTGAAATTTCCACCATGCTTGCTAATTGTACTTTTAAGGGTGGAATACCAAAGAAACTTGGAGATCCAGGAGTACCCACTATACCATGCTCCATTAAGAGAAACTATGTTAAAACTGCTTTATGTGATCTTGGAGCCGGTGTTAGTGTTATGCCTCTCTCTTTATATCGTAGACTTGATCTGAATAAGTTGACACCTACTGAAATATCTTTGCAAATGGCTGATAAATCGACTGTTGTACCTGTCGGTATTTGTGAGGATGTGTCTGTTGTGGTTGCAAACGTTACTATTTTAACAAACTTTGTTATTCTTGATATTCCCGAGGACGATAGTATGTCCATTATTCTTGGAAGACCCTTTTTGAATACTGTAGGGGCTGTTATTGATTGCAACAAAGGCAATGTCACTTTTCATGTTAATGGTAATGAGCATACGGTACACTTTCCGAGGAAACAACCTCAAGTTCATAGTATCAACTCTATTGGAAAAATTCCATCGATTATTTTTGGAGGTTTTGAATTCCCTCTTCCTACTGTCAAGAAGAGATATGACATTCTTATTATTGGGGACGTGCATATCCCTGTCGGTGGGAAACGACACCTATGGGATCACAAGAATCCCTACTACGGTTGCCGGGGCGCGGGGTTGTGAGAAGAGCAGGATTAGCAGTCAACACAAGGATCGTTTACCCAGGTTCGGGCCGCGAGGATGCGTAATACCCTAGTCCTGCTTTGGTGGATGTATTGAGAGAGTTATCGAGCCCTCGAACTAGCTATGGTGGCTGCGTAGTTCAAAAGAGCCGAATCCCTCTCCAGTGTGCCAAGGGCCTCCTTTTATAGTCGAAAGGGGCTACCACAGTGGCACACAGGAGGTGGAAAGGCCTACAGTGCTGCGAGCTTATCGCTCGTGTTACAGGACAAGACGCATTTAATGCGTAGCTTAGGTGTCCCTTAGTTTATTGGGGGACGGGAACAAGGCCCGTTTCGTCCTTTGCCGCCTCGCCTTGCTTCGACACGTGCCCAGGCCAGCGGTGCATGCGGCGCCATGTAGGCAGGCAGGCGGCTGAGGTGGCGCGGTGGTAGGGTCTTCACGAAGATCTGCGTGCCACCACGCAGGTGCTTGCAGAGCTGGCGTAGAGGCCGCTCGTCGCCACACAGGTGCCTGCCCAGCTGGTTGAGCTATCAGCTGCTTGGGGATGGCGGTGGAGTCTTGGTCGACGTGGGCCTGGCTGTGGCCCCGCTGACGCCCTCGGCAAGGGCCTTGCCGGGGGCCCGGCAAGGGTCTTGCCGTGGCGTTGCAGTCGTCCCCGGCAAGGCGCTTGCCGGGGGTCTTGTGGATCTCCTCGGCAATGATCCTGCCGAGGGTCGCCGTCTTCTGGTTCTCATTTGATCTCATATCTCTATGGTCTTGACAAAGATTTGCATGCTTCCACGGAGGTGGCTCGCTCTGTTAGCATCGGGCAAGTTGCCCCGGCAAGGCTCTTGCCGGGGCCGCGGAGGCTGCCCCGGCAAGGGCCTTGCCGGGGGAGTCCACCTCGCCCTCTCGCTCTTTGGTATCTTTGGTCTTGGCGTTGCCTTGGCCATCTTGTGCTTCGGCTTCTCTCCGGCTCCCCTCCTCTGCCCTGCTTAGTGTGGCCGTGGCGCGCGGCTCCCACTGCCCGTGCACAAGTAAAGGGGTACAAAGGTGTGCCCCTACTTTTGTACACCGACAGGAGCCCCCGGGCCTGGGCCACACATAAGCGCGACACGTTGTTGGGCCAGGCCCGGAATGGTGCGCGGGCAGGCTGGGCGGATTTTCACCGCAGTAACTCTTCGTCCGCTGTGCTTCCCCACGACCCGTGTTGATCGCGCGACGTGGGGGGTTCGTGCGTGACGTGGGGGGCATGCGTGGGGCGGTTCCCGCACGCATGCGTCATGTCAGAGTTAATGGGAAAGGAGGCGGCACGCGCCTTCCCCATAAAAAGGAATAACCGCGGGCGCGCTGCTCACTTTACCCCCTTCCCTGCGTCTTCTCCAATCTCAGAGCTGCCGCCCCCTTTCTTCTTCCCTAAGCTTTCGCCTTTGCTTGCCGCCGCTACGTCTCCGCCGTCATCCATCTCTTGCTCCCCCCAGCCGCCATGGTGCCCAAATCCACCAAGGGCAAGGGAGTGGCCAAGGACGCCGGAGCGACAGAGCTGTCGGTGTCAAAACCGGCGGATCTCGAGTAGGGGGTCCCGAACTGTGCGTCTAAGGCGGATGGTAACAGGAGGCGGGGGACACGATGTTTACCCAGGTTCGGGCCCTCTCGATGGAGGTAATACCCTACTTCCTGCTTGATTGATCTTGATGATATGAGTATTACAAGAGTTGATCTACCACGAGATCGTAGAGGCTAAACCCTAGAAGCTAGCCTATGGTATGATTGTTGTTGTTGTCCTACGGACTAAACCCTCCGGCTTATATAGACACCGGAGGGGGCTAGGGTTACACAGATTCAGTTACAAGGGAGGAGATCTACATATCCGTATTGCCAAGCTTGCCTTCCACGCCAAGGAAAGTCCCATCCGGACACGGGACGAAGTCTTCAATCTTGTATCTTCATAGTCCAACAGTCCGGCCAAAGGATATAGTCCGGCTGTCCGAGGTGTAACACCCCGGATGTAACTTTCCATATTTGTAACTCCAACTCTTGCCATTTTCGGCTATGTGTTATGATATTCCCTTCGTGGTCGGGTTTTGTCTTTCGTTTTGCATTTTATTCATGTCATGCATCTCATATCATGTCATCATGTGCATTGCATTTGCATACGTGTTCGTCTCATGCATCCGAGCATTTTCTCCGTTGTCCGTTTTGCAATCCGGCACTCCCACCTCCTCCGGCGCACCCCTCTTGTTTCATTTCATGAGCGGGTGTTAAACGTTCTCGGAATGGACCGAGGCTTCTCAAGTGGCCTTGGTATACCACCGGTAGACCACCGGTCAAGTTTCGTTCCATTTGGAGGTCGTTTGGTACTCCAACGGTTAACCGGGTAACCGCAAAGTCCGTTTGTGTGTTGCAGCAAAAACCCCTCCAAACAGCCCAAAACACATCTAACTCACCTCCATCCTCTCGGTCGTTCGATCACGATCGTGTGGGCGAAAACCGCACTACATTTGGAGTCTCCTAGCTCCCTCTACCTATATATACACCTCCCCTACCGAAATATTTCGCAGATCAAACCCTAACCCGCTCCTCCGCACCGTCGGACACGTCCGCCCGGGGCCGGACAGAAGCCGCCACCGCCCGCAGCCAACGGGCGCGCGACACGTGGCAGCCCGTACGCCGGCCACC
>NC_057805.1:307535023-307586470 GCF_018294505.1 Triticum aestivum | reverse complement strand
CCCCGTGCCGCCTCCTCTCCGCCGGCGCCACCGCGCCTCGCCGTCTCCAGCGCCGCGCCCGAGCCCTGCTCGCCTCGCCGCCGTCTCCCTCTCCCTCCTCTCCGCCGGCGCCGCCCCTCTCCATCTCCGGCAGCAGCTCCGGCCGCCCCGTCGCCTCTAACTCCGGCAGCCTCGTCCCCGAGCCCGGCCAGATCCGATCCACGAGGAGGTTGACTTTTTCTTCTCCTCCCCGAAATAATCTCTCAAGTCCTGAAATTTTGACATTATATGCCCCCGTTCATCGCATCATAACTCTCTGCATATAGCTCCGTTTCGTGCGTGTAATATATCGAAATGTTCGTCTCAAGATGCTCTTCATTTTGTTCCATTGCACCATGTTCATTTGAGTCCATCTTGATGCCCAAATCTCTGATGCAAGAGTGCTAGTTGCTGTTATCTTCTGATACTTATCAGAACTTGAGGATTTGTTATTTTTGTTGCATTTTTTGTGTGCATCTTATGGGCATGAGCTCACCAAGATGCCTTCATATTATTGTTTCTGCCATGCTCTGTTTTCTCCCAAGTCTGAAACCTGTTAACGAAACTTGCTATGTTTACATGGTTGCCATCATATCTTCTGGTCCTTTTCGGCTTATGGTCAGTAAGGGACTTTTGTCATATACATTTAGTGGAATACTACCATGCCTTGTTTTGCTATGTTAAGTTCCTGTAGCATGTTGATTTCTTGCTCTGAACATTGCTACCTGATGCTGTTTCAGCTATGTCCAGTAATTTCTCCAAGTATGTGAACCTGATATCTTTTGCACTTTTGCCATGCTTGTTTGAACCTGTTGTGTTGTGATCTAGCCGTAGTTCAGTGTTCATCTTTTGTCAAGCATCTCCTGTAGATTACTGCCATATGCTTTGTTGCTATGTTGAAGTGCTATAGCTTTGTTACTTGTTGCATTCTAAGTGCTATCATGCTGTTAATCACAAATTCGTGTCATTCTTGTTTTGCTTGCCATTTGCAAACCGTGCATCCGTTTCCGGTGATCTTTATATCTATTTTGACCGAAATCATCTCATCTTTCCAATGGCATGCTTGGTTTGCCAAGTTACTGCCTTGTTCATCATTTTCCTTCCGGAGCACGCATATGCATCGCATACCATATCTTGCATATCATTCATGTTTTGCATCATGTTGCTTGTGCATTTCCCGTGATTGATTGTGGTTCCATTGCTTGTGTTCTTGTCTTGGGTAGAGCCGGGAGACGAGTTCGTGAACGAGGAACCTGTTGAGTACGCTTATGAGGATCAAGCTTTCGACAACTCTGAGAACCTTGCAGGCAAGATGACCATACCCTCGAAATCACTTCTATCTTTGCTTTGCTAGTTGTTCGTTCTATTGCCATGCTGCGCTACCTACCACTTGCTATATCATGCCTCCCATATTGCCATGTCAAGCCTCTAACCATCCTTTCCTAGCAAACCGTTGTTTGGCTAAGTTACCGCTTTTGCTCAGCCCTTCTTATAGCGTTGCTAGTTGCAGGTGAAGTTGAAGTTGGTTCCATGTTGGAACATGGATATTTTGGAATATCACAATATCTCTTATTTTAATTAATGCGTCTATATATTTGGTAAAGGGTGGAAGGCTCGGCCTTATGCCTGGTGTTTTGTTCCACTCTTGCCGCCCTAGTTTCTGTCATACCGGTATTATGTTCCTTGAGTTTGCGTTCCTTACGCGGTTGGGTGATTTATGGGACCCCCTTGACAGTTCGCCTTGAATAAAACTCCTCCAGCAAGGCCCAACCTTGGTTTTACCTTTTGCCACCTAAGCCTTTTTCCCCCGGGTTTTCGCGAGCCCGAGGGTCATCTTTATTTTAAACCCCCGGACCAGTGCTCCTTCGAGTGCTGGCCCAAACTGGGCGATGTCCGGCGCCCCCTGGGCAACCAGGGTCTATGCCAACCCGACGTCTTGCCCATCCAGTGTGCCCTGAGAACGAGATATGTGCAGCTCCTATCGGGATTTGTCGGCACATTCGGGTGGCTTTGTTGGTCTTGTTTTACCATTGTCGAAATGTCTTGTAAACCGGGATTCCGAGACTGATCGGGTCTTTCCGGGAGAAGGTTTATCCTTCGTTGACCGTGAGAGCTTATGATGGGCTAAGTTGGGACACCCCTGCAGGGTTCTATCTTTCGATAGCCGTGCCCGCAGTTATGAGGCAGATGGGAATTTGTTAATGTCCGGTGGTAGAGAACTTGTCACTTGATTTAATTAAAATACATCAACCGTGTGTGTAGCCGTGATGGTCTCTTCTCGGCGGAGTCCGGGAAGTGAACACGGTTTGATTTATGAATGACGTAAGTAGGAGTTCAGGATCACTTCTTGGTCATTACTAGTTGACGACCATTCCGTTGGTTCTCTTCTCGCTCTCTTTTGCGTATGTTAGCCACCATATATGCTTAGTGTCTGCTGCAGCTCCACCTCACTTCACCATCCTTTCCTACAAGCTTAAATAGTCTTGATCTCGCGGGTGTGAGATTGCTGAGTCCTCATGACTCACAGATTCTACCAAAACAGTTGCAGGTGCCGACGATGCCAGTGCAGATGACGAAATCGACCTCAAGTGGGAGTTCGACGAGGAACGTGGTTGTTACTATGTGTCTTGTCCTGACGATCAGTAGTGGAGCCCAGTTGGGACGATCGGGGATCTAGCATTTGGGGTTATCTTATTTTCATTTGGATTTGACCGTAGTCGGTCTATGTGTGTATTTTGGATGATGTATGAATTATATTTATGTATTGTGTGAAGTGGCGATTGTAAGCCAACTCTCGTTATCCCATTCTTGTTCTTTACATGGGATTGTGTGAAGATGACCCTTCTTGCGACTAAACCACAATGCGGTTATGCCTCTAAGTCGTGCCTCGACACGTGGGAGATATAGCCGCATCGTGGGCGTTACACGAGGACCCCCTAATCCAGGACTCCCTCAGTAGCCCCTGAACCAGGCTTCAATGACGATGAGTCCGGCGCGCAGATTGTTTTCGGCATTGCAAGGCGGGTTCCTCCTCCGAATACTCCATAGAAGATTTTGAACACGAGGATAGTGTCCAGCTCTTCAAAACAAATTCCACATACCACCGTAGAGAGAATAATATTTCCACAAATCTAATATGCTGACAGTTTTTCATAACGTGACGTTCTGTCATGGTCTGGTCATGATGAACCGTTTTTCCAAGCCTGCCACCGCACGTGTTGCAAGGCGGTTTTATTGGCACGTCCTGTCGAAGCAGAGATCGTGTCCCTCTTTTCACGCGATTCTCATCAATACGGGTGTGGGTAACCCAATCGTGCCTGCTGGTATGACTCCTCGATTTTAGGCAAGTTCCAAACGGCCACGCGGCGGACGCTTGATATTCACCCTCTTTATAAAGGGGCCAAGGCATGTCCCTTTCTTTTCGCACTCAATCGAATCCTTCCCCCACCTCGAGTTCCAACACCCAAGGCTCAGGCTAGGCGCTTTGGACCTTCAGTCATGTCTGGATCCAACCTTCAAGGTCGGTGGATGCCCTCCTCTGTCACAGAGGAGGACATCAAGAAGCTAAAAGAAGCCAGATATCTGACCGCCGAAATCTCGCACAGGCTGCCTGCTCGAGGGCAGGTCATTCCCACTCCCGAACCCAGGGAGAGTGTCATATTCGTCTCCCACTTCCTCCGAGGGCTAGTCTTTAGTCTAGATCCCTTTGTTAGAGGGTTCATGTTCTATTACGGGCTTGATTTCGATGATCTGGCCCCGGATTCCATCCTTCACATCTCATCGTTCATCGTCGTGTGTGAGGCCTTCCTCCACGTCACCCCACACTTTGGCTTATGGCTCAAGACCTTTAATGTGAAGCCGAAGATGATTAATGGGCGACACGCGGAATGCGGAGGTGCCGTAATAAGCAAAGGCGTCGATGTTCCATGGCCAAAGGGTTCCTTCCTGGAGGTATCCAGCTTATGGCAACGGGAGTGGTTTTACATCACAGCTGCCCGGGGTACTAAGTGGGTAGCCGCCCCTGCCTTCCGCTCGGACCCCCGCCACAACTGGCGTCATGGATCAACAAGGGGCTGGACTGGGGGCCAATAAATGATGTGCCGACATTGCAGAGTCGCATCCGAGATCTCCTCGAGAGAGATGTCAGCCTTGTCAAGGTAATGCAAGTCATGCTAGTTCGTCGAGTCCTGCCTTGCAAACGTCGACCTCTCCGTATGTGGGAGTTCAACCCGGAAGGACCGCGAACTATTCAGCACTTCTTCGGCGTGACGCTCGAAGAGATGTACAGATTGTTCTTCGGATCACAAATAAAGTGTCTGGAAACCACCGAGGATGCGGGTCTGAGCTGCAATCGTCCAGATACCCAAGTAAGTAGTTCCGCGGCCGAACACATCGTTTTTTGATTTATCACAACATCATTCTGAAAAGTTGCCTTTTGACCAGGACTGGATAAAAAAGGCGAAGATGATCAGGTGTCCGGCCCCCCTTCCCGAAGGCTCACCGGATCCTGTACTAGCCAAGATGCTTGAGCTTGCGCCTTATCAAGCGCCATCGAGGGAAGATAAAGGGAGGAACAAAGAAGCCAAAAGCGAGCCTCACTCATTATTCATCCAAACAGGGGGAATTAGTGCCTCCGCGAAGGAGGATAACCGGGGAGAAGAATCTAAAATTCCCTCTCCCCAAGGAAGGAAGAGGGCCGCCTCTGAAGACTTGCAAACAATGGTTTCAAACGAGGGAAGAAACCTTTGTCAGGGGGCCCTACCCCGGAGGGCATCCTTACCGCACAGTACCTGCAAGGGGACCAACCCTCCACCGAGCTGTAAGTAAACAAAAGTACTTTATAGTAAATATACCCTGCTTCATTTCTGAGAACAATAACCGAGAGGTATGTCTTGTAGTTCGGATCGTAGCCCTTCTTGATAGAGTTCATCTTCGGGGGATCTTCTTCCGGAGATGATGGAGAGCGAAACGCCTCCCCGTGCCTCCCCGCCTCGTGAAGCGGACGACCCTGAGGTGTTGTCACAGAGGATTTCTCCTGATCCGCCAAGGCCAGAGGGTAACCCTTCGGCCACCCGAAGTCCGGAGTATTCGGCTCCTAAGGGGAGCGATAAAAAGAGTCCAGAACTAGCTGGTGCACGACCAGACTCACTGCGGAATCTTCTGGAGCAAGCGGCTATCTCAGAATCACACCGTATGTTAATGGGTACGGTAGTTGAGAAGATTTCATCCGCCGAAAGCGGGTTGCATGAAGCTTTTATGAGTGTGCTGAGAGGCTTTGAGGTACGCAAAGTAATATGTATATTTTTGACGGTACCGCACACGCTAGGTGTGCCCTATGCAGATAGTAGCCCCTGAGACTTTGGTTGCTGTCGAAAAAGGCGGCAAACAGAGGATCATAGTCCCAGGTAATGATCATGCCACTTTCATGTGCAGGCGGCTGAGGGTCCGGTGGCTAGCCGGACTGGTGAGTTTGCCGAACTGAAGCGGCAACTTGATGCGGCAGATGCCGACATCGTGCTTGTAAACAAGCGGCTTGACGAGGCACAGGGTATGTATTCTCAAGTGGTCAACATATATTAAGAGGAGCATGATGCTAGTATCTATAATATGCTGTAACTGCGGATGGAGCTGCCGCCGTGGAGACCCTTCGGGCGGAACTTGCCCAAGCCAAGGAACAAGCCAGGAGGAGTGATGCGGCCACCCTAAAGGCGGTCGAAGAGTTACGAGCCGAACAAGCTGCGCATTGCCAGAGCAAAGAGAAAATAGCCAAGATGGCTGTTGAGTTGAAAGATGCCGCCCACCGCTATGAGCTTCTTGAAAGGGAAAGTCGAACGAAGACGACGGATCTGGAGAAAGCCATGGTAGCAGCCAAGGAAACCCGCTCTGAAATTAGAGCGGCGAAGGAGGAGCTACGTCAAGCTGGAGATATCATGGCTGGGAAGCCCTTTTCGTTGCGGACGAAGTTCGGAGATCCTAAGTATGCCCCTCTGGATCAATTATGGAGTTCTGCGGACGCGTACTTGGATTTGGCAGCGAGTGCTCCTGATGCGACCAAGTTTTTCAAAGATCAAAAAGATCACGAAGTGGAAAACTTGTTCTGGTCGCAGTTCAATGCTCTGGCGCGTCCGCTGCTGTTAAATGAGCAAATGGCCGAGTGGGCCGAGCTCCATAGGTTGTCCGGGCTTGCCATGAGGTCTGTCGTGGATCGTCTCTGGCCGAAAGGACCAAGGCTGAATAGTTATTTTGGTCTTGTGCAACAATTTCTTGGTGTTGTGCCGCATATCGACGCTGTAAAGAGGTCGGCGTGCATAGAGGGTGCGCGGATGGCTCTTGCCCGTGTCAAGACATACTGGGCGGGGATGGAGGCCACCACGATTGCAATCCAGAATCTGGTCGTAGGCCAGGTTTCGGATGAGCGCTATTTTGAAGAAGTCCTGGAAGGAGCTCATTTAATAGAGGCTCAGTGCTCGAAGAGTGTCATGTTCGAGTGACATGTATCTCGATTGTAATAACAATGCTATTTGAATTATAAAGGCTATGTTTATACTTTTGCCTGAAAGTATTATGATGCCTTATTTGCGGCCGTTTATGTATATATGTATATAACCTGAAAGTTTGCAGTCGTCGGCTTCAGCCCCCACGCATATAATGTGGGGGTGTTCGCAAAAGCGCATGTTCACACTTGATCCAACGTCTTGGTCCATTAAGGAGGTGGTAGCACGGCGAACGAGGCAATCAGACTATATTGCTTTAACACTTTCACTTAACCATAGGAGTTTGACAATGGGGCTACTATATAGCCCCTGGTACTTCCGCGCTCGTCCGAGTACGGGGCGCGTACGTACATGACCGGGAAAACCAGCCCTTCGTTAATGCGGAGGAATCCCGAAGATTCCGCTAAGTCATCGAGTGGTTGACCAGTCTCGCGCTTTATCATGACAGTCAGTTTTCGGCTTTCTCTACTGAGGTGCCCATCCGGATGAACCAGGGCACAATCGCAGTAGTTCTCCCGGTGTCACCTTAGCCGATAGAGCGGAACGTAAGGTAGCAAAACGCGGGAGCCGGGCAAACCCAACATTTGACCAAAGACATGATTCGGAGCTGATGCATATAAGGCCAAACTCGCGACGCCGAACACTCCCTAAGGTATTCGGTCTTTACAACATATATCGGGCTGAGTAACACCCTTGATAATGAACCCTGAATGTCCAGGTACGTGCATTATTCTGACGTGGCGAAATGCCAATAACGTCAGCATCCCTCGCGGTTATACTGAGTATCCGGAGGATGTGAAGCAACAAGAGACAGTAAAAAAGGTTTACATAGGGTCTTAATCTAAAAAGAAACCTTTGAGCGGGGCCCTGCTGCACGTCTGCGCCTCTGTCTCCGTTGTGCCGTATCCTGGAAGGGTGTAGCACGATTGTCATCTGTAAAAGAGAAGAACTTAGGTGAAAGTTGTTGTGTGAAAAATTGTTTATTCTCAATAAACCATTAATATTCAAGATAAGTAAGGTCGAGCCGAACTGTAGTCCTTTTTACATGCGGGAACCCCTGGTACCGCCTATGGGGGTATATCCATCAAACCAATCTCAGGTTTATCTAAGCTGTTACAGCTAGTGATGCGCCGGACTCGTCTAGTCGTGTCCGCGGTCTTGACGACCGATCATTTATTCTGGTTGGAGAGGCCATTTAGTGTTCGGCTGCTAAAGCCGCCACACGTTCTTCCGCGCGTAAGGAACGTTCAACATTTCCGCTAACTGTGATGATGCCACGTGGACCGGGCATCTTAAGCTTAAGAGAAGTGTAATGCGGTACTACATTAAAACGAGTGAAAGTTGTTCTTCCAAGTAGTGGTTGATAGCCGCTTCGGAATGGAGCGATGTCGAAGGTTAACTTTTCACTTCGGAAGTTGTCGGGAGAACCGAATACAACCTCTAGTACTAGAGAGCCCATACAGCGGGCCTCTGGGCCTAGTATTACTCCTTTAAAGGTAGTATTGCTGTGGCTGATTCTTGTCGGGTCTATCCCCATTTTGCGGACTGTGTCCTGATATATCAGATTAAGACTACTGCGGCCGTCCATGAGGACTTGGGTGAGATGGTACCCGTCGATAATTGGGTCTAGCACCAAGGCATCCAATCCTCCGTGCCGGATACTTGTCAGGTGATCCCTGCGGTCAAAAGTGATCGGGCAGGCCGACCAAGGGTTGAACTTAGGGGTGACGGGCTCTACGGTGTGTATGTCTCGGAGTGCATGTTTGCTTCCTCTTTTTGTTACGTGAATCATGTTCACTGTTTTGACCTCTGGTGGGAATTTTTTCTGTCCCCCAGTGCTTTGCTGGCGAGGCTCATCCTCGTCTTCACTTGGTGTTTCCCTCCCCTTGTGTTCGGCGTTTAGCTTGCCGAAACTGCTTGAAGACCCGGCATTCTCTGTGGGTGTGATTTGCAGGTTTATCGGGGGTGCCATGAATCTGACATAATTAGTCTAGAATCTTGTTTAGGCTGGACGGTCCATCTCTGCTGCCTTTGAAAGGCTTTTTCCATTGACCGGGTCGAGAGCCCCTAAATCCGGCGTTTACCGCCGTGTTGTCTGGGTTGTCTTCGTTATTTCGACGCTTTCTTTTACTGCGTCGTGGTTTTCCATTACCATCCCTGACTTCAGATGTGCCTGGGTCGCTGGTGCTACTACGGGCCAGCCAGCTATCTTCGCCCGCGCAAAAGCGGGTCATAAGGCTTGTTAGGGCTGCCATTGTCCTCGGTTTTTCTTGGCCGAGGTGTCGGGTGAGCCATTCGTCCCGGACACTGTGCTTAAAAGCTGCTAAAGCTTCGGCGTCCGGGCAATCGACGATTTGCTTCTTCTTAGTGAGGAATCTATTCCAAAGCTTTCGGGCTGACTCTCCGAGCTGTTGAATTATATGACTTAAATCGTCTGCATCCGGAGGTCGGACATAGGTCCCTTGAAAATTAGCCCTAAAAGCATCCTCAAGCTCTTCCCAACTTCCAATTGAGTTTTCGGGGAGGCTCTTCAGCCAGTGCCGAGCTGGTCCTTTCAGCTTGAGGGGCAAGTACTTGATGGCGTGGAGATCGTCTCCGCGAGCCATATGGATATGGAGGATGAAGTCCTCAATCCAGACCCCAAGGTCTGTTGTTCCGTCGTACGCCTCTATGTTCACGGGTTTGAATCCCTTTGGAAATTCGTGATCCAGCACCTCATCGGTGAAACATAGGGGGTGCGCGGCACCCCTGTATTTGGATGTGTCATGGCGTTCTGACGGTTGTAGTGTTCGGTTTTGATTCTACACTGGAGTGCGCTTCTTAGATCCGTAGATGGATCTGCTCACGCCGGCTTTTTGATGCAAGTCCTCGCGTGAACCGTGTGCTGACTTATGTGCGGCCTCGTTAGCCGCCCTATCGCGGCCATGCGGTGGTCGGTCCGACCGGTCGGCCATTTTATTTTTCGGCTGTGTAGGCTCTAAGGCCTCATCATCGAATTCAGGCAACAGCTTGCGCTTTGGATAGCTCTTTGTGTGGTGACTACCACCGTACTTTTCTTCAGTGTCGAGCACTTTGTTCCATCTACTGTTGAGCGTATTCTGCGCGGCCTTGAGCCTTTGCTTCTGCTTCTTCAGACTCCTCGCGGTGGCAATAAGCCTTCTATGGAGGTTCTCTTGTTCCAGGTGCCTTTCTGGGATGATGTGTCCATCGTCGTCCGGACTGTTTTCCTCTCCGGAGAGAGGTTGATGAGCTTTATCATTGGCGTCGCCGTGATCGGACAGCGGCTCTGTACTGTGTTCGCCGTCTGTTGGTTCATTCTGCTCTATCGCTGGGTCCGTGTGGTCGTCGTTTCCTCTGGAGTCGACCGGGGTATTATTTTTTCTTGCGCTGTTATCGCTATTTTTGCCGAGGCGGGATTTGGAGCGGCGCCTACGCCGTCGCTTTGGTTGCTTCTCGAGGGAGCTATCCTTCGCTGCATCCTTCTGTTCCTCATCATTGTTCTCTTTGGGTGTATCCACCATATATATCGTGTGATGAAGTGGCTGTCCAGCGCCCTATGGGCGGTGGTTCCTGTTCCTCTCCTGCATCATCGTCCATACCGTCGATGTCTTCGGAGTCGAGATCGAGCATGTCGATTAAATCGTCGACAGTGGCTATTAAGTGGGTGGTGGGTGGGGAACGAATTTCTTCGTCGTCCGCTTCCCGTTCGAGCCGGACATAATTCGGCCAAGGGCCTCCTGACAAGGAGAGAGACCTTAATGAATTTAGCACATCGCCCAAGGGCGAGTGCTGAAAGATATCCGCGGAGGAAAACTCCACGATCGGTGCCCAATCAGATTCGATTGGCACAGACGCAGGCGGTTCGGGGCCCGTGGCCGGGGATGAATCCAAGTATCCGGCAACACGGGTCTCACAAGAGGTGAAGTCAGTGTTCGGCTCTATCGCCGCTGAGTGTGCGGCCTCTGTGGCGGGGTCCATCCACCCATCCTCGGATGGCGTAATCTGCTCCGGATCGAGGGCCGGAGTAGCTGCACGTGGGATCTCCCAAACACTGTCCGTCGGCAGGCTAAGTCATGCCTGTCGTGACTGTGCGGCGCACCTGACATGGGCTCGAATCCGTCGAAGATCAAGTCTCTGCGGATGTCGGCAGTATAGTTCAAGCTTCCAAACCTGACCTGATGGCCAGGGGCGTAGCTTTCGATCTGCTCCAGATGGCCAAGCGAGTTGGCCCGCAGTGCGAAGCCGCCGAATACGAAGATCTGTCCGGGGAGGAAAACCTCACCCTGGATCACATTGTTGCTGATGATCGAAGGGGCCATCAAACCTCGTAGTGACGGCATAGTGGAACTCTTAATGAAAGCACCAATTTCGGTGTCAAAACCGGCGGATCTCGGGTAGGGGGTCCCGAACTGTGCGTCTAAGGCGGATGGTAACAGGAGGCGGGGGACACGATGTTTACCTAGGTTTGGGCCCTCTCGATGGAGGTAATACCTACTTCCTGCTTGATTGATCGTGATGATATGAGTATTACAAGAGTTGATCTACCACGAGATCGTAGAGGCTAAACCCTAGAAGCTAGCCTATGGTATGATTGTTGTTGTTGTTGTCCTACGGACTAAACCCTCCGGCTTATATAGACACCGGAGGGGGCTAGGGTTACATAGAGTCGGTTACAAGGGAGGAGATCTACATATCCGTATTGCCAAGCTTGCCTTGCACGCCAAGGAGAGTCGCATCCGGACACGGGACGAAGTCTTCAATCTTGTATCTTCATAGTCCAACTGTCCGGCCAAAGGATATAGTCCGGCTGTCCGAGGACCCCCTAATCCAGGACTCCCTCAGGAGCCGCCAGAGAGTGCGCTGGCGGCGCAGCGGATGCAGCTCGCCTACTTCCCCTCGACGATCGACGTGTTCGAGCTCCGGGAGGCCTTCAAACCCTTGTGGGGGTGAAGACGGGGGAGAGAAGACGGGGCATCCAGCCACGGGCGTCATCCCCGCCAATTGTATTGAGGCCGCCCCAAATCGCTACCCTTTCTTTGTCGACTACTTCTCCTGCGGGCTCTGTCCCCCCCTTCTCCGATTTCTTCAGCGACGTCATGCACACCTACGGCTTCCATATTTTGGATTTTACTCCGAATGCCATGGCGTGCATGGCTCTTTTCGCACACCTCTGCGAGGGCTTCGCCGGGGTGCATCCCAACACGGCACTCTTCCGCCATTACTTCTCCCCTCAGATCCAACCGGGGGGCGCCATTTCCGGTTGCATCACCTGGATCCCACGGTCCAAGGGGGCATACCCGGAGGGCGCCATGAAGGAGAGGTGGGAAGAATGGCGGGGCCGGTGGTGCTGGATCGAAGAGAAGGACCCGTTGAACTTTTGCCGGGTTCGCGACGCGCCGCCGGTTCACCAGGGCGACTGGGGCGACGTTGACACCGACGACGCGAAGCTCACGGTCGCCGCCACCAAGATCCTTCTCCTTACCGAGGCCGGGCTCACCCTTGAGATGATCGGGGCGGATTTCATCCGCCGCCGAATCGCTTCGCTGCATAACAAGGGGAGGCCGGCCTGGCTCTTCACGAACGCCGCTGACATCATGAGGCTTCGCCCCGGCCTCGACCATAACTTCACGATGATGGGGCACGCCCACTTCTGCCAGCGACTCTTCCAGCTCGACGTGAACCACGGCGGCGAGGTCGAGCGGACCGGCAAGGCCATGAGGGCCGCCGCGAAGGCCGGCAAGGTCACCAAGGGGCCCTTGTTCAAGTTGCCGGCGGGAGTGGTCCCGCTGAGCAACAACTTGCGCCAGACCGACATCATCGCCATGATGTCGGACTTCAATGCGCATGGGCTTGACCCGAGTTGGGTTGAGCCGGAGGAAATTCAAGTGCAGGAGTTCTTCGATATCTTGAACGAGGGGTACGTCACCGCTGAGCTGCGGCTTGTCCAGGACACCACCCAGGCAGAGCTGGACTACATCGCTGCCAGGGCGATGGAGGCGAAGCTTGCCGAGGAGGCCGGCAGCACCGGTTGCATGGAGGACAAGGCCGCGGCGGAGGCGGAGGAGAAGGAGCTCGCCCAGTGGGCGGAGGCTGCTGGGGAGGTCAGCAGCGCCGGCACTGGGGCTCCTCTTGTCGAGGAGGTGGTCGACGAGTCATCGGAGGAGGAGGCTGAGGCTGTTGACCCTCCGGTTACAGGGAGAGGGTGAATCCTGCGGCGGGCCACTTCCGGCGAGCCGGTACGGCCCGTCAAGGCCGCACGGTGGCCAAAGTCTCCGGAGAAGTCCGCGCGTCAGACGAGGGCCGCGGCGGCGAAGAAGGTTGTTAAGGCCGCGGTGGCGAAGAAGAAAGCATCTGCCTCCTCTTCATCCAAGCGCGCGCAGACTCCACCCTCCTCCCCTCCTCCGGCAGACGTCAACGCGGGGGTCACCTTTGACTTCGGGTCCCTCAGCCCAAGGAGGAAGAGGAAGGCAACAGAGGAGGGGGTGGATGACGAGTAAGTATCTTGCTCTTTCCCGTCATCTCTGTCTCCTCAATCTGTACCGCTTGTCTTGACTTGTTTTCATCTTTGCAGGGACGCGGAGATGCTGGCCCAAAGGGTGAAGAGGGCCAAGGCCTCGGCGGGTGGCCAGCCCCCGGCTGGTACTTCAAGGGCGCCACTGGTAATGTTGAGCAGCCCGGACAGCAGCCCACGGCGCAGCCCCCGGAGTAAGTTCATCACTCACCCCTCGTCGACATGTGTCAGGGGTATGATACTTTGGTGCTGACCTTGCCGTGTATGCAGGAGGAGAGTAGCAGCAGGAGGATCCATAGAGGGCTACTCCCAACACGCCGCCCCCATCAACCATGCCGCCCCGAGGGGCGTCCCCGGCAAGGGCGCCAAGCATCGAGCCCACGCACATGGAGGAGGAGGAGAACTTGGGCGCTGGTGGCTTCGCCTCGGCGCCAAATGTTGGCGGGGAGGGGACCTCTGCTTCCCAGTCTGGCACTGGTAAACCGCTCGCCTTTCGTCCCTGTTCTTTTTCTTTTCTTGCTAATTCTTGGTCTTGGCTTTGTCTCATCCCCCTCTTGGTGTCCAGATCATCCATCGGCGGACCAGGAGGACATAGACGCCATCATCGAGGACGTTGCCAAGGACGCCGTGGCAGAAGCCGAGAAGGTCGCTGCCGAGGAGTCCGCCAAGGGTGCTACCGAAGACGTTGCGGGCCTGCCGGGGAGCCCGACAAGGCTACTGTCGAAGAGATCGGCAAGGCCGCTGCCGAGGAGGAGGTGGTCGATGACCAGCCTTCCTCCTCTGCTGCCTCTGGCTCCGGCAAGTATCTGAGGGTGGGCGACGATCTGTTCGTCCACCTTCCAGGCGCGGCAAGCACCAGGGTGCCCGTCGAGGGAGAGGTGTTCGATGACAAAGTGCTTGCAGCCTCCGAGCTCGAGGTCGCCGACGAGCCGAGCGCTGGTGGCGACGGCTCCCAGGAGGAGCGGCTCCTCTAGGCCATGGGCGCCAGCTTCCGGAAGCTCCAGGCGCTCCACCGCGCCCGGCTGGACAAGGCCAAGTCCAGGATGGCAACGGTGGACAAGGCGGAGGCGTACCTCAAGGTGCGTGTCGCCGAGGCGCAGACTTGGTTCCGCCAAGCTAGCGAAGAGCTGAAGGCCGCCCAGGGCGAGCTGGCCAAGCACGACGTGGAGCTCACCATGAAGCTGGGCGACAACGAGAAGGCCCAGGAGACGGCGGAGGGCTTGGCCGCTGCAGCCGAGGCCGCTCGGACCCAGCATCAGGCCGCGCTGAACTCCCAGGAGGAGGACCTCGCCAAACGCGAGGCGGACCTTGATGCCAAACTCCACGCCAAGGACTAGGAGGTGGAGAAGCTTGTCGTGCAGTCGACCCAAGAGCTGGAGCAGAGGCACAGGGCGGCGCTCGATGCCCAGGCTCTGGTTCACGCCGGCAAGGTGAAGGAGCTGGAGGTGGAGCGGGACGAGCTGAAGGGCCAGGCCCTGAAGCTGTCCCAGGAGAAGGACACGCTCAACGGCACCCTGACGGAGGCGCGGGGCGCGGCCGTCAGCAGGGTCGGGGAGCTCTCCGAGGCCAACAACTAGATCAAAGACCTCAAGCTGAAGCTGGAGGGTATCGAGGGGATGTTGTCGGAGAGCAAGGCCTGGGAAGAGATCCTGGCCAAGGACCTGGAGGCCAAGAAGCTGGAGCGGAAGAACGAAGCCGCCAACCACAAGGATTTTGTGGAGGGCGAGAATCGTTGGATCAGGCACCTCGAGGACGTCGCCGGCAGGATCACCGCGCAGCTGGCTACCATGGGGATGCCAAATGTGAGGTACGACCCAGAGCGCAGCGGGACTACCAATGCCAAGCTGACCCTGTTCTTCAAGGGTGTCCTCGGGGCCTTGGAGCAGCTTCACTCCAACCGGGCGGCTTACCTGGCCGATGAGTCCTGGAAGCTTTGCCGGGGTGCCATGACCAAGGTCCTCACCAAGGTGGCGTACTGGTACCCCGACCTCGACTTCGACGCCGCGCTGGAGAGCTTGCTGGAGGATACTGACCTCGCGCCGCTCAGGGAGCGCATCAAGCCCGTCATCAGCGGTATCGGCGGAATTCAAGGGTGGAGAGCCAGCGCCGGGATTAGGCACCCCGTTTCTTATTGCCACTGCAGGTTCATGGCCAATACAATTTCTATCTTTAGTTAGAACTGTGGCGGCAATTGATGTAATATAACTCTGCAGTACTTTTGATACAATGCATGTTATTTTCCTGTTCGAATTTCCTTTGTATGTCCACCCTACATTAACTGGGTAGGCTTGCCGGCGCGTAAACCCAGGGCGGTGTCTTGAGGACGGATCCCCATTGGCCTGCCGGGTGTGCTTGCTGCCGGGCAAACCACCTTACCGCCCTTAACGCGGCCGCTCGAACTGTCGAGCTTGACTCGAGTCAGAATTGAGAGCGTTGCCAAGTGCGGAAGGCTACCCTGCCACTTTCGATGCGGCCGCTTGATCTGTTGAGCGGACTCGAAACAGAACAAGGGTGTTGCCAATTGCGGGAGGGCCCCCTTGCGTGCAGGTTTTTCATACATAGGCAGGATCTCTGAGGATGATAACCTTATGTATAAAAGGAAATAGCTCAAGGCTCTGAATGACTTAACTTTCCTGTTGCCGCGCTGGTGTCCTTCGCGCTCGCAGGCGGCGCCGTTTTCTCCTGGTCGTCTTCTTCTTTAGAAGCCATGGCGATGAAGAACTGCTTGGCTAACTACTAGACCAGATTCTCACAACTGCGCCCCCTACCTGGCGCGCCAAAGATGTCGGTGGGAAACGACACCTATGGGATCACAAGAATCCCTACTACGGTTGCCGGGGTGCGGGGTTGTGAGAAGAGTAGGATTAGCAGTCAACACAAGGATCGTTTACCCAGGTTCGGGCCGCGAGGATGCGTAATACCCTAGTCCTGCTTTGGTGGATGTATTGAGAGAGTTATCGAGCCCTCGAACTAGCTATGGTGGCTGCGTAGTTCAAAAGAGCCGAATCCCTCGCCAGTATGCCAAGGGCCTCCTTTTATAGTCGAAAGGGGCTGCCACAGTGGCACACAGGAGGTGGAAAGTCCTACAGTGCTGCGAGCTTATCGCTCGTGTTACAGGACAAGATGCATTTAATGTGTAGCTTAGGTGTCCCTCAGCTTTATTGGGGACGGGAACGAGGCCCGTCCCGTCCGTTGCCGCCTCGCCTTGCTTCGACACGTGCCCAGGCCAGCGGTGCATGCGGCGCCATGTAGGCAGGCAGGCAGCTGAGGTGGCGCGGTGGCAGGGTCTTCACGAAGATCTGCATGCCACCACGCAGGTGCTTGCGGAGCTGGCGTAGAGGCCGCCCGTCGTCACGCAGGTGCCTGCCCAGCTGGTTGAGCTAGCGGCTGCTTGGGGACGGCGCTGGAGTCTTGGTCGACGCGGGCCTGGTTGTGGCCCCGCTGACACCCTCGGCAAGGGCCTTGCCGGGGGCCCAGCAAGGGTCTTGCCGTGGCGTTGCAGTCGTCCCCGGCAAGGCGCTTGCCGGGGGTCTTGTGGATCTCCTCGGCAAGGATCCTGCCGAGGGTCGCCGTCTCCTGGTTCTCATCTGATCTCATATCTCTATGGTCTTGACAATGATCTGCATGCTTCCACGGAGGTGCCTCCCGAGCCCTAGTTCCAATGTGGTTGGTTGAGTTGGAACCCGCAGGCTCAAGGGTGGCTCGCTCTGTTAGCATCGGGCAAGTTGCCCCGGCAAGGCTCTTGTCGGGACCGCGGAGGCTGCCCCGGCAAGGGCCTTGCCGGGGGAGTCCACCTCGCCCTCTCTCTCTTTGGTATCTTTGGTCTTGGCATTGCCTTGGCCATCTTGTGCTTCGGCTTCTCTCCGTCTCCCCTCCTCTAGCCTGCTTAGTGTGGCCGTAGCGCGCGGCTCCGACTGCCCGTGCACAAGTAAAGGGGTACAAAGGTGTTCCCCTACTTTTGTACACCGACAATCCCCGTTGAGGTAACCTAGTGCTATTCGAAAATTCTTCGGTTTCATGCGATTCGGAATGAGTTTGTTAACAAGACCTGATCAATCTTGTTAGTGGATTCCTTTTGATGAGCATGACATGGATGAAGTTAGAAAGCACAACCTTCTGTACCCTCCTTTTACTTTCTCTTATTTAGATTAAATAAAGCAAAAATAATATATTCTCTCTGTTTTCTGAATTATCCGTGCAATAAAAAATACCCCGAAAATAAAAGTTCTCCAAATGCCCTAAAATTTATATATGATTTTTTCTGGAATATTTGAGAATATCTGGCACTGAGAACACAGCAGGGGGAGCAAGCACCTGGCCACAAGGGTCCAGGGCGCGCCCACCCCCAATGGGCGCGCCCCCTGCCTCGTGCGCCCATGGTGGCTCCCCTCCACTTATTCCTGCACCCACACACTTCTTCCTCCCAAAAAATTCAGCAACCAGCTCAAGCATGAGTTCTTGCTCATCTTGATCCCATTTTTGTTCTCCTTGCTCAAAGCTCCACTCACAAAACTGCTTTGGGGGATTGTTCTTTGGTATGTGACTCCTCCGATGGTCCAATTAGTTTTTGTTCTAATGCATGATATAGTCTCTAGGCACTTGTAGGAGTAGTTGCTATCAATTTTGTTGAGTTTGGTTCACTTTTATTTTGAGTCACTAAAATTTTCAGAAATTTTTCAGAGGAAGAAATATGTCTAGGAGAATGTACCAAGGTGGTCCTTCAAGGAAGCAAGGGCCCAGGCTCGCAATACGCGATGCGGACGATGAACCACCGAGGGAAGCTCAAGTGCGGGCTTGTGAATGGCCTTCAGAAGACTTTATGGATCGAGCAGGAATTAAGGAAGAATTTAACGCATATGTGCGTAATGCTGATCTTGTGAGCTTCGAGGCAGATAAGTGTCGTCAGTACCACTATCTCACTGATTTCTTTGTGAGAAGGTTTGAATTTTCATCTGCACGCAATTCCCAAACTGTCCTGTTTGATCTTTATGAAAATTCTTATACTATGGATTTAGAGGATTTTAATACTGCTTGCAAACTTCCGCAATGGGGTAGCACTAGTGAGCCTCGCAAATCTGAGTTTAGAGATTTTCTTGCTAGTATAACTGTGGGGGAATCTAGAGATATAACACAAGCTACCATAGGGAGCATTCATTTTCCTGCTATACATTATTTTGCTCTCTTCATAGGTAGGTGCATCAATGGTAAGGATGCAGCATGTCACATGTGTGTCCCTGATCTTAGTGTTCTCAGGAGTGCTGTATAAGGAGATAAACATTATAATTTGGGAGCCATTGTTGCACATAGGTTGCATAATAATACAATTAATGGAGATTTCTTTGGTGGAATTTATGCAACCCGTCTAGCTAATTTTCTTGATATACCCATACGTGAGTATGATATTGAGTTGCTTCCTGTTTATTTAGATTATGAGGCTATGGTTCGTCATCAGTTTGTTGAGAGGAACGATCAGTTCCTCCAGTACCGACTAATCTTTGACAGACGACGCACCTATCACGTCGCTCTCCCTGCTCCTACTTTCTTTGACTTTCAGGCAAAGGGGAGATATGTCATAACCAGGGAGGAGGCAAATGAGTACGAGAGGAGGACGAGGGCAGCTTGCCTCCAAGCTGCAGCCCATGATGCAATAGCCCTACATCTCAGTACGACCCCAGTTACAACTTCGGATATCTGTCGGGCCAGCCGTGGCCATAGACCAACTTAGGCCAAAAGCCTAAGCTTGGGGGAGTACGTATTTCTCACCGACATTACATTCATGTTCACACACTCATGCTAGTTGTCGGTGCTCATACTTTTTCACTGTAATATCCATACTAGTTTATTTTTTTTATACTTTCTTCTTGTGTGTTTGAAAAACCTTAAGAAAAAACCAAAAAAATTAGTTGTAGCTTTTAGCTAGTGTACCTTTCTTGCTAGTAGTAATAATTAAAAGAAAACCCAAAAAGATTTCCTGTTCTTCTTTTGCTTGATGGGAGCTTTCTCGTGTAAATAGTTTTATTTCTTTTCTTTTCTTTGGGGGTCGATAGGACAAGACTATTATGAAAATGTTGAAGTGGCTCTTATATGCATTATTGTTGATTTAACCAAGAGCCCATATTGCCTTGTCTTCTCCTGTTTATTGAATGCTTGCAGATTCTAGCTTAGTCCAATGCACGTGCACTATTATTATTATTCACATCATTCGGTCGTGCAAGTGAAAGGCAATAATGACGATATATGATGAACTGATTGAGATGAGAGAAGCTGGTATGAACTCGACCTCTCTTGTTTTTGTAAATATGATTAGTTCATCGTTCCTGATTCAGCCTATTATGAATAAACATGTTTGCAATGACAATTAGAGATTATAGTTGCTTATGCCATGCTTAATTAGCTAGCAGTTTATAATGCTTTACCTTGCGTGCCAACATGCTATTAAAATGGTTGTGATGTGGTATGATAGGGTGGTATCCTCCTTTGAATGATTCAAGTGACTTGACTTGGCACATGTTCACGCATGTAGTTGAAACAAAATCAACATAGCCTTCACGATATTTATGTTCATGGTGGATTATATCCTACGCATGCTTGCACTCAATGTTTATTAATTTTAATGCATGTTCATGACTGTTGTCGCTCTCTAGCTGGTCGCTTCCCAGTCTTTTTCTAGCCTTCACTTGTACTAAGTGGGAATACTGCTTGTGCATCCAATCCCTTAAACCCCAAAGTTATTCCATATGAGTCCACCATACCTTCCTATATGCGGTATCTACCTGCCGTTCCAAGTAAATTTGTATGTGCCAAACTCCAAACCTTCAAATGAAATTATGTTTTGTATGCTCGAATAGCTCATGTATCAACTAGGGATGTCTGTATCTTCCATGTTAGGAGGGTTATTCTCAAGAGGAGTGGACTCCGCTCCTCACTCACGAGAAAATGGCTGGTCACCGGGATGCCCAGTCCCATGCTTTATGCAAATCAAATCAAAATAATTGCAAACAAAACTCCCCCGGGACTGTTGTTAGTTGGAGGCGCTCGTTGTTTCGAGCAAGCCATGGATTGATGCTTGTTGGTGGTGGGGGGGTATAAACTTTACCATTCTGCTTGGGAACCGCCTATAATATGTGTAGCATGGAAGATATCGCCATCTCTTGGTTGTTATGTTGACAATGAAAGTATGTCACTCATAATATTATTTATCTCTATTTCAAAACCGAGCTCTGGCACCTCTACAAATCCCTGCTTCCCTCTGCAAAGGGCCTGTCTATTTACTTTTATGTTGAGTCATCACCCTCTTATTAAAAAGCATCAGCTAGAGAGCACCGCTGTCATTTGCATTCATTACTATTAATATATATTGGGTATGACTATGATTGGATCTCTTTTACCATGAATTACAATGTCTAGTCAGTCCTTGATCTTTAAAGGTGCTCTGTATTTATGTTTTGCGGTCTCAGAAAGGGCTAGCGAGATACCATCTTGTTATATCATATCATGATTGTTTTGAGAAAGTGTTGTCATCCGAGATTTCTTATTATTGCTCGCTAGTTGATTATGCCATTGATATGAGTAAACATGAGACCTAAGTGTTATTGTGAATATGGTTAGTTCATAATCTTTGCTGAAACTTGAATGCTGGCTTTACATATTTACAACAACAAGAGCAAACAGAGTTTGTAAAAGTTTTTCTTTATCACTTTCAGTTTGTCAACTGAATTGCTTGAGGACAAGCAAAGGTTTAAGCTTGGGGGAGTTGATACGTCTCCAACGTATCTACTTTTCCAAACACTTTTGCCCTTGTTTTGGACTCTAACTTGCATGATTTGAATGGAACTAACCCGGACTGACGCTGTTTTCAGCAGAATTACCATGGTGTTATCTTTGTGCAGAAACAAAAGTTCTCGGAATGACCTGAAACTCCACGGAGATTAATTTTGGAAATAATAAAAAATACTGGCAAAAGAATCAAGGCCAGGGGGACCACACCCTGTCCACAAGGGTGGGGGCGCGCCTGCCCCCCTGGGCGCCCCCTACCTCGTGGGCCCCCTGGTGCTCCACCGACCTCAACTCCAACTCTATATATTCACGTTCGGGGAGAAAAAAATTAGAGAGAAGGATTCATCATGTTTTACGGTACGGAGCTGCCGCCAAGCCCTAATGTCTCTCGGGAGGGCCGATCTGGAGTCCGTTTGGGGCTCCGGAGAGGGGAATCCGTCACCATCGTCATCATCATACATCCTCCATCACCAATTTCATGATGCTCACCGCCGTGCGTGAGTAATTCCATCGTAGGCTTGCTGGACGGTGATGGGTTGGATGAGATTTATCATGGAATCAAGTTATTTTGTTAAGGTTTGATCCCTAGTATCCACTATGTTCTGAGATTGATGTTGCTATGACTTTGCTATGCTTAATGCTTGTCACTAGGGCCCGAGTGCCATGATTTCAGATCTGAACCTATTATGTTTTCATGAATATATGTGAGTTCTTGATCCTATCTTGCAAGTCTATAGTCACCTACTATGTGTTATGATCCGGCAACCCCGAAGTGACAATAATCGGGACCACTCCCGGTGATGACCGTAGTTTGAGGAGTTCATGTATTCACTATGTGTTAAAGCTTTGGTCCGGCACTCTATTAAAAGGAGGCCTTAATATCCCTTAGTTTCCAATAGGACCCCGCTGCCACGGGAGGGTAGGACAAAAGATGTCATGCAAGTTCTTTTCCATAAGCACGTATGACTATATTCGGAATACATGCCTACATTACATTGATGAATTGGAGCTAGTTCTGTGTCACCCTATGTTATAACTGTTGCATGAATAATCGCGTCCGGCATAATTCTCCATCACCGATCCAATGCCTACAAGCTTTTCACATATTGTTCTTCCTTATTTACTTTTCCGTTGCCACTGTTACAATCACTACAAAACCCAAAAATATTACTTTTGCTACCGTTACCACTACTATCATACTACTTTGCTACTTAATACTTTGCTGCAGATATTAAGTTATCCAGGTGTGGTTGAATTGACAACTCAACTGGTAATACTTGAGAATATTCTTTGGCTCCCCTTGTATCGAATCAATACATTTGGGTTGAATACTCTACCCTCGAAAACTGTTGCGATCCCCTATACTTGTGGGTTATCACCATCCAACAAGAACAACAAGAAGAAGTAGGACTAAATTAAGCAGACTGCATATATCTCTGTTTATCCTGTCAATCTCATCGCAGACGGTTAGTAATATGTATTCGACAGAGATCTTCTACATTATCGCCAACAGGTTGGTTAGTTGAACTGTGTGCCCAGACGAGCAAACAATTCACAAAAAAAAGACCGTATGGGCTGTCTATAATGAGCGCACACAATTTTGATTACCGACTTGTTTGTCGGGTATCACACACATCTTGTTACGCCGAATCATTTGTGTTCACCTCACTCATCGCAAACGGTTCATCAGAGTGAACTATATGCCGTATATCGCACACACCTTGATCTGGCTGCCCATTTCTATTGTTCTGTCTCATCGCAAATAGTTCGTACAGATCAAACGTATGCCCCTAATCGCACACGCAACTAAATTCTGAACCTTGTTTGATGTATCATTCATCGCAAACGTTTTGCATCTTTTTTGACGGTTTTTGACATCACCGTTTGCGATTAATGCATCGCACACAGTTTCATCAAAGGGTCTCTGATTGTAGTGTCGCGTTAGCAGCATCCTGAGTAGTGCCTTTTCAGAATTTTCTGAAAATTATGTTCTGGAATGGTGAGAGTTCTTAGATTTTCAGGAGCATCCAAGTTACCCAATGCCAGATTGGAATTATCAATGGCCACAGTGAGCTTGGAAATACTTTTGCTCCACCGTTTTAACTCATATCTGAGAGCTTTGAGCTTCCTGCATAACCAAGTAGCCGCATTTGCATTTAGGTTTTTCATTGGTTTAGACCAGACTGATTGCACCAGTTCAAGAAATCCTGGGTGTTCCGCATAGTATGATTCAAATCTAAAGATGTTTCTGCGGGGGATGGAGGTTTCAATCTTGACAACACATGGGATATGATCGGATACTGGTTTCCCCATTGACATGACAAGGGTGTTGGGGTACGTTGAAGTCCAGTTATTGGAGGTAAGAAACCAATCTAGTTGTTCAAGTAATGGGTCCATCTGCATATTGCTCCAGGTGTAGGTACGGCCTTTGATTGGCAATTCAATTAATTGTTGAGATCGGATGAAATCATTAAAGGCAATCATGTCATTGGGGTTTCCACCAGGTTTGTTTCGATTATCCGGGCTAAGAATGTAGTTAAAATCACCAAGCAAGAGCCAATCTTCATTTGGAGGGATATTTAGATTAAGTAACCAGTTGGTATATGTCACTCAAGAGTCTCCCTAGCAAGGGTCATAAATATTAACCAATGTCCATTCTTGGGTCGATTGCGTGGACCTAAATTTAATCACCAGAGCGAACTCTTCCTCTATGAGAATGGTACCTGTGAATATGGCGCTGTTCCAAATTGTAGCAATTCCACCTGAAGCACCTCGGGATGGAATGTAAGCAAACTTGTCAAATCGTCTTGGGCAGCAAGTTTTCATGAATATGTTATCTGCAAGGTTACTATTGTCCATGAGGATTAAGTTTTTCAATGAGAAATTTCTCACGGATGGATATGTTGAACAACAAAAAAAGAAGTTTCATGTGGACAAATGAGCTTCTGAATGTGCTCGGCTTCTATTTACAACAACTTGTCATCATATTCCAGTAAAAAAATTTGGCACAGGATGTTAATTTTATGGATCAGACGGATCCATTTGATTGTGACTGCCAAGAACAGTGGTTGGGTTAGATGTTATTTCCATGTTCAATCTGGGTTTTGTCTAAACCTGATGAACAATTAATCCTTGTGCTTTTGTACCGTTTGTAGGCTTGAGTTAAGATGTTGTTGCCCTTTTCAACTCGGATGTGACTATCATATTTTCTTTGAACAAGGCATGAAACAAGGCAAATGGCTTGCCATTTCCTTAATTAAGAGAGAAATATTGTAACAAATCCCAACCAAGGGAAATAACATCAAACTCGCCGGCTACTTGAGCTCATTGTGCATTACATAACCCAAGTGCTTAGCGCTCGCCAGCACCCACAAACTTATTTTGAGCTAGCACACCAAGTAGGATGTAATTCTTCATAAGAAAGGTTGCATGGCCATGATAGATTTGGATTCTGACATTTGGGACCCACGAGGAAAAAGTCTATCCAAGGTGGTATTGACTTAGTCAATAAACGATTCTGCCTACCAGCCGTTGGATTGACATCCAACATCTGTCGTGTTTCTTCTATCTCTTGTCTTCTTCCTCAAGCCGCCCAAACCAAACCAAGCCAAAAAAATGCTTCCTCCTAATGGTTTGACATCTGGGTCCCATGCCATTGTCAACGTAGTCAATAAATGAGAGAATTACACAACGAGTGGTTGACACTAGGGACCCAGCAGGTCACGCATTTGTTATTTAGTTTTAGAGACAGAGCAGGGTATCAACGGGGCTATGTGGGGGATGTGACCCGTGTAGCCCAAACTTTTATTTTATGTTTACCACATGATGAACCAGTTGTTTTTTTTCTCAAAATGGCTAGCACAATTCTATTTTTTTAAAGAATACCCAACGGAGGCCTACCTGCTTTTCTCAGCCCTACTGGGCTCCAAATCTTTCAAGACGAGAGGGATGTATTCGCTTGCCCAGAAAATGGCCTATAAGTAGTAAGAAATGGGCTATAAATTTTAAGCACACACCAAACTAGCAATTAGTTTCAAATTATGTTTTTTAGGATTTCTAGATTTCAAATTTCATTATTTTTGCGGGAAAATTATGTTGGATTTTAAATTGATATAAATTTATTTTTTAAATTAGTTTGAATGTGACTCGAAATTTCGGGATTAAAACAGTTTCGACCACACCAAAATATGCAAAATTTCATTGAATTTTTTTAACCGTGGCCAGATATTGGTTGTAATGCTAACAAAAAGAATATGGGCTTCAAAAAAATACTTAAGGATTAGCAAATGGGGTGTAAATTTATTATAAATAATGGCAGATGGGTTGTATGTTGTTTTCCATAGATTTGAGGCTGACTTGCGGGCCTACTAGATTGACGGGTACGCTTTCCTAAAAGAATAAGTTGACACGTACGCAAGGCCGTGTCAACTTAGTGAACATACGAGAGCAGTGACTGTTGGATGTCCAACCAGCGTCGGAGGGACTGCCTGCACCCGCCTCCCGTGGCCGGCTGTGCTATCGCGCAAGCATCACCGCCCCACTCTACTCCCATTGCTAGCCTGACAATCCCTCTACTTACCCACACCTCATGTTATTCTCCAGCGACGGCAGCCTCACACTACAGCCGAACCAGCAAACCCTCGCACTCCCCTCCGCATGGGAAACAACTACTGAGTCTTCCCCGGCACTGGGTTGTTCCCTTCCTAGGCCTCGCCGTCGTCCACCACCTTGGTGCTCTCGGCGCGGCGTGGTCAACATGGTTAACGAACGGCATCCTTCGGAAGAGGACTGTACGTGGAGAGGCTAACAACTGGGTCCATGGCCGCATGCAAGGAAGTGCCTCCTTATTACGTGCAAAATATTGATTCCTCCACCTGACAACGGGGGCCCACCAGAAGGGCCTCTGTATTTCACGAAAAAAGTTCCCTCGTCTGACAGCTGGGACCCACCAGCTATATCTTCGCACGCAAGGAAGTGCCTCCTTTATTACGCGCAAAAAAATGATTCTTCCCCCTGCTAGTTGGGACCCACCAGATTTGGACGCTAACTTGTGGGCCTACTAAGATGACGTGAACGTAGGGATTTTTCAACTTAGTCAATATAAACGATTCTAGCTTCAATGGACGTAGGATGTTAATCCAACAGCCATGCTGCTTCTTCAACCTCTAGTCTTCTTGCTCCAGCCGCCCAAACCAGCGTCGGCCGTACCGCCTGCTCCTGCCTCTCATGGTCGGTTGTCCTACCACGTAGGCCTCATCGCCCCACCCTACTCCCATCTCTGGCCTGGCCATCCCTCTACTCACTCACACCTCCTATTATTCTCCGGCGACGGCAGACGAACCAGTAATCCCTCGTACTCCCCTCTGTGTGGGAAACAACTGCCGAGTCTTCCCCGGCTCCATCGTTCCCTTCCTAGGCTTCGTCGTCGTCCACCGCCTTGGTGCTCTCGGCGCGGCGTGATCAACGTGGTCAAAGAACAACATCCATCAGAAGAGGACTATACGTGGAGAGGCTGACAGCTGGGTCCATGGCCGCACGCAAGGAAGTGCCTCCTTATTACGCGCAAAATAATGATTTCTCCACCTGACAGCGGGGACCCACCACAAGGGCCCCTATATTTCTTGAAAAAATGTCCCCCCTGACAGCTGGGACCCACTAGTTACACCTTCGCATGGAAGGAAGTGCCTCCTTACCCCCTGACAGCTGGGACCCACCAGGTCGAAGCGTACGTAGTGTTATCAGTCTGGTCACGAACGTGTAAGTACATAGTGCTACTTCTTGAGCTTGCGTTGGTTTTTCCCTTGAAGAGGAAAGGGTGATGCAGCAAAGTAGAGATAAGTATTTCCCTCAGTTAAGAACCAAGGTATCAATCCAGTAGGAGAAGAACGCGCAAATTACCAATACCTGCAAAACAATCAAACACTTGCACCCAACGCGATAAAGGGGTTGTCAATCCCTTCACGGTCACTTGCAAAGGTGAGATCTGATAGAGATAGATAAATAAAACTAACCAAAAGATAAAATATTTTTGGGTTTTTGATTTATAGATCTGAAAGTAATAGATTGCAAAATAGTAGATCAGAAACTAATATGATGGAAAATAGACCCCGGGGCCATAGGTTTCACTAGAGGCTTCTCTCATGATAGCAAATAATACGGTGGGTGAACAAAATATTGTCGAGCAATTGATAGAAAAGCGTAAAGTTATGATGTATCCAAGGCAATGATTATGTAATATAGGCATCACGTCCGTGTGAAGTAGACCGACTCCTACATCTACTACTATTACTCCACACATCAACCGCTATCCAGCATGCATCTAGAGTATTAAGTTCATAAAGAACGGAGTAACGCCTTAAGTAAGATGACATGATGTAGAGGAATAAACTCATGCAATATGATGTAAACCCCATATTTTTTATCCTCGATGGCAACAATACAATGCGTACCTCACTACCCCTAATTTGTCACTGGGTGAGGACACCGCAAGATTGAACCCAAAGCTAAGCACTTCTCCCATTGCAAGAAAAACCAATCTAGTTGGCCAAACCAAACCGATAGTTCGAAGAGAATTACAAAGATATCAAATTATGCATATAAGAATTCAGAGAAGATTCAAATAATATTCATAGATAAGATGATCATAAATCCACAATTCATCGGATCTCGACAAACACACCGCGAAAGAAGATTACATCGGATAGATCTCCAAGAACATCGAGGATTACATGGTATTGAGAATCAAAGAGAGAGAAGAAGCCATCTAGCTACTAGCTATGGACCCGTAGGTCAGAGGTAAACAAATCGCGCTTCATCGGAAGGGCAATAGAGTTGATGTAGATGCCCTCCATGATTGAATCCCCCTCCCAGCAGGATGCCGAAAAAGGCCCCAAGATGGGATCTCACGGGAACAGAAGGTTGCGGTGGTGGAAAAGTGTTTTCGTGGATGCTTGTGGTGGTTTGGGGATATATGTGAATAGATAGGAGGCAGAACTAGGTCAGGGGAGTCAGGAGGGGGCCCCAAGGCAGGGGGTGCGCCCTCCCCCCTTGTCGCCGCCTCGTGGCTCTTCTGACTTGAACTCCAAGTCTCCGGGGTGTCTTCTGTTCCATGAAAAATCATCGTGGAAGTTTTATTCCGTTTGGACTCCGTTTGGTATTCCTTTTCGAAGCTCAAAAACAAGGAAAAAACAGAAACTGGCACTGGGCTCTAGGTTAATAAGTTAGTCCCAAAAATAATATAAAATAGCATATTAATGCATATAAAACATCCAAAACAGATAATATAATAGCACGGAACAATCAAAAATTATAGATACATTGGAGACATATCAAGCATCCCCAAGCTTAATTCCTGCTCATTCTCGAGTAGGTAAATGATAAAACAGAATTTTTGATGTGGAATGCTACCCAACATATTTATCCATGTAATTTTCTTTATTGTGGCATGAATGTTCAAATCCATAAGATTCAAAACAAAAGTTTAATATTGACATAAAAACAATAATACTTCAAGCATACTAACAAAGCAATTATGTCTTCCCAAAATAACATGGCCAAAGAAAGCTATCCCTACAAAATCGTATAGTCTGGCTATGCTCCATCTTCATCACACAAAATATTCAAATCATGCATAACCCCGATAACCAGCCAAGCAATTGTTTCATACGTTTTGTGTTCCCAAACTTTTTAAACTTCCACGCAATACATGAGTGTGAATCATGGACATAGCACTATAGGTGGAATAGAATATGGTGGTTATGGAGAAGACAAAAATAAGGAGATAGTCTCACTTCAACTAGGCATATCAACAGGCTATGGAGATTCCCATCAATAGATATCAATGTGAGTGAGTAGGGATTGCCATGCAACGGATGCACTAGAGCTATAAGTTTATGAAAGCTGAAAAGGAAACTAAGTAGGTGTGCATCCAAATTGCTTGCTCACGAAGACCTAGTGCAATTTGAGTAATCCCATCATTGGAATATACAAGCCAAGTCCTATAATGAAAAATTACCACTAGTATATGAAAGTGACAATATAGGAGACTCTCTATCATGAAGATCATGGTGCTACTTTGAAGCACAAGTGTGGAAAAAGGATAGTAGCATTGCCCCTTCTCTCTTTTCTCTCATTTTTTGTGGGCTTCTTTGGCCTCTTTTATTTTTTTAAAGTCCGGAGACTCATCCCGACTTGTGGGGGAATCATAGCTTCCATCATCCTTTCCTCACATGGGACAATGCTCTAATAATGATGATCATCACACTTTTATTTACTTACAACTCAAGAATTACAACTCCATACTTAGAACAAAATATGAATCTATATGAATGCCTCCGGCGGTGTACCGGGATGTGCAATGAATCAAGAGCGACATGTATAAAAAATGATGAATGGTGGCTTTGCCATAAATACGATGTCAACTACATGATCATGCAAAGCAATATGACAATGATGAAACGTGTCATAATAAACGGAACGGTGGAAAGTTGCATGGCAATATATCTCGGAATGGCTATGGAAATGCC
Organism: Triticum aestivum; assembly: GCF_018294505.1. Classification (NCBI taxonomy): domain Eukaryota; kingdom Viridiplantae; phylum Streptophyta; class Magnoliopsida; order Poales; family Poaceae; genus Triticum; species Triticum aestivum. The sequence goes on along the minus strand of NC_057805.1, from coordinate 307,557,146 downwards.
ATAATAGGTAGGTATGGTGGCTGTTTTGAGGAAGGTATATGGTGGGTGTATGGTACCGGCGAAAGTTGCGTCGTACTAGAGAGGCTAGCAATGGTGGAAGGGTGAGAGTGCGTATAATCCATGGACTCAACATTAGTCATAAAGAACTCACATACTTATTGCAAAAATCTATTAGTCGTCGAAACAAAGTACTACACGCATGCTCCTAGGGGGATAGATTGGTAGGAAAAGACCATCGCTCGTCCCCGACCACCACTCATAAGGAAGACAATCAATAAATAAATCATGCTCCGACTTCATCACATAACGGTTCACCATACGTGCATGCTACGGGAATCACACACTTTAACACAAGTATTTCTACAATCCACAATCACTCACTAGCATGACTCTAATATCACCATCCTCATATCTCAAAACAATCAAGGAATCAAACTTCTCAAAGTATTCAATGCACTTTATATGAAAGTTCTTATTATATCCCTCTTGGATGTCTATCATATTAGGACTAAATTTATAACCAAAGCAAATTACCATGATGTTTAAAGAGACTCTCAAAATAATATAAGTGAAGCATGATAGTTCAATAATTTCTCTAAAATAAAACCACCGCCGTGCTCTAAAAAGATATAAGTGAAGCACCAGAGTAAAATTGCCTAGCTCAAAAGATATAAGTGAAGCACATAGAGTATTCTAATAAATCACGATTCATGCGTGTCCCTCTCAAAAGGTGTGTACATCAAGGATGATTGTGGGAAACTAAAAATAAAAGACTCATATCATACAAGACGCTTCAAGCAAAACACATATCATGTGGTGAATAAAAATATAGCCTCGAGTAAAGTTACCGATAGACGAAGACGAAAGAGGGGATGCCTTCCGGGGCATCCCCAAGCTTAGGCTCTTGGTTGTCCTTGAATATTACCTTGGGGTGCCTTGGGCATCCCCAAGCTTAGGTATTCCATAGTCCATCAAATCCTTACCCAAAACTTGAAAACTTCCCAACACAAAACTCAATAGAAAATCTCATAAGCTCTGTTAGTATAAGAAAATAAATCACCACTTATGGTACTGTTGTGAACTCATTATTTATTTATATTGGTGTAATATCTACTGTATTCCAACTTTTCCATGGTTCATACCCCCCCGATACTATCCATAGATTCATCAAAAAAAGCAAATAACACATAGAAAACAGAATCTGTGAAAAACAGAACGGTCTGTAGAAATCTATAACTCTCGAATACTTCTGTAACTCCATTTTTTAAAAAAATTAGGACAACCTGGGAGATTTGTGTACCAATCTTGTATAAAAAGAATTAGATCAAAAGCACACTTCTGTAAAAAGATGAGAATTATTTTCCTGGGCGCATAAGTTTCTGTTTTTCAGCAAGATCAAAACAACTATCTCTGTAAGCCATCCCAAAGGTCTTACTTGGCACAAACACTAATTAAAACACCGAAACACATCTAACCAGAGGCTAGATGAATTATTTATTGAAAAACAGCAAGGAAAATATTGGGTTGTCTCCCAACAAGCGTTTTTCTTTAAAGCCTTTTAGCTAGGCATTGATAATTTCAATGATGCTCACATGAAAGACAAGAATTGAAGCACAAAGAGAGCATCATATAGCATGTGAAAAAAACATCTAAGTCTAGCATACTTCCTATGCATAGGCATCTTATAGGAAAACAAATTATCAAGGAAAGCAAAAACTAGCATATGCAAGGAAGAAGAAAGAAACAATAGCAATCTCAACATAACGAAAGGTAATTTACTAGCATGAAGATTTCCACAACCATATTTTCCTCTGTCATATAATTACTTGTAGGATCATAATCAAATTCAACAATATAGCTATCATATAAAATATTCTCAACATGATCCACATGCATGCAAAGTTGACACTCTTCCAAAATAGTGGGATTATCATAAAATAAAGTCATGACTTCTCCAAACCCACTTTTATCAAAAATGTCATAAGATTGAACATCTCCAAATATGTGGGATCTAAAGTTGACACTCTTCCAAACCCACTTTAAATATTATTGCAAACATTATTATCAATCTCATATTCATCATGGGGTTAAACAAATTTTCAAGATCATAAGAAGAATCACCCCAATCATGATCATTACAATAAGTAGTGGACATAGCAAAATTAGCATCCCCAAGCTTAGGGTTTTGCATATTATTAGCACAATTGACATCAATAAAATTTATAATAACATCATTGCAATCATGCTTTTTATTCAAGGAGCTATCGTGAATCTCTTCATAAAGCACTTCATCACAATTTTTAGATTCACGGATTTCAAGCAAAACATCATAAAGATAATCTACTGCACTCAACTCAGTAGCAATTGGTTCATCATAGTTGGATCATTTAAAAAGATTAGCACGTGGGTGAGGATCCATAAACACTTTGCTTCTGATTTTCAATAAACACACAATTATACCAAGCAAATGAGCAAATGTACCAAGTAAGACATAAGGGCAAACGAAAAGGCAAACAGAAAGAAGGGCGAATAAAGAGGCAAATCTTTTAGAAAATTGTTTTAGAAGTGGGGGAGAGAAAAACGACAGGCGAATGGCGAATAATGTAATGCAAGAGATGAGATTTTATGATGGCTACTTGGTATGTCTTGACTTGGTGTAGATCTCCCCGGCAACGGCGCCAGAAATTCTTCCTGCTACTTCTTGAGCTTGCGTTGGTTTTTTCATTGAAGAGGAAAGGGTGATGCAGCAAAGTAGAGATAAGTATTTCCCTCAGTTAAGAACCAAGGTATCAATCCAGTAGGAGAAGAACATGCAAATCACCAATACCTGCACAAACAATCAAACACTTGCACCCAACGCGATAAAGGGGTTGTCAATCCCTTCACGGTCACTTGCAAAGGTGAGATCCGATAGAGATAGATAAATAAAACTAACCAAAAGATAAAATATTTTTGGGTTTTTGATTTATAGATCTGAAAGTAATAGATTGCAAAATAGTAGATCGAAACTAATATGATGGAAAATAGACCCGGTGGCCATAGGTTTCACTAGAGGCTTCTCTCATGATAGCAAATAATACGATGGATGAACAAATTACTGTCGAGCAATTGACAGAAAAGCGCAAAGTTATGATGATATCCAAGGAAATGATTATGTAATATAGGCATCACGTCCGTGTGAAGTACACCGACTCCTGCCTGCATCTACTACTATTACTCCACACATCAACCGCTATCCAACATGCATCTAGAGTATTAAGTTCATAAAGAATGGAGTAATGCCTTAAGTAAGATGACATGATGTTGGAATAAACTCATGCAATATGATGTAAACCCCATCTTTTTATCCTCGATGGCAACAATACTATACGTGCCTCGCAACCCCTACATTGTCACTGGGTGAGGATTTTGGGGAACATAGTAATTTCAAAAAAATTCCTACGCACACAGGATCATGGTGATGCATAGCAACGAGAGGAGAGAGTGTGTCCACGTACCCTCGTAGACCGAAAGCGGAAGCGTTATGACAACGCGGTTGATGTAGTCGTACGCCTTCACGATCCGACCGATCCAAGTACCGAACGCACGGCACCTCCGAGTTCTGCACACGTTCAACTCGATGACGTCCCACGAACTCCGATCCAGCAGAGCTTCGAGGGAGAGTTCCGTCAGCACGACGGCATGATGACGGTGATGATGATGCTACCGACGCAGGGCTTCGCCTAAGCACCGCTACGATATGATCGAGGTGGATTATGGTGGAGGGAGGCACCGCACACGGCTGGGAGAGATCAACAGATCAACTTGTGTATCTAGAGGTGCCCCCTACCCCTGTATATAAAGGAGCAAGGGGGGAGGCCGGCCGGCCCTTGTTGGCGCGCCAGGAGGAGGAGTCCTCCTCCTAGTAGGAGTAGGACTCCCCTTTCCTACTCCTACTAGGAGGAGGAAAGGAAGGAGGAGAAGGAGAAGGAAGGAGAGGGAGGAAAAGGAGGAAAGGGGGGCCTAGTCCAATTCGGTTTGGGCTAGGGGGGACGCGCGCCCTGCCTCCTCACTTCCACCACTTGGCCCATGAGGACCATTACTTCTTCCTCGTATTCCCCTAACTCCCCGGTACCCCCGAAAAATACCCGAATCACTCGGAACCTTTCCGATGTCCGAATATAGTCGTCCAATATATCGATCTTTACGTCTCGACCATTTCGAGACTCCTCGTCATGTCCCCGATCTCATCCGGGACTCCGAACTACCTTCGGTACATCAAATCACATAAACTCATAATACCGATCGTCACCGAACTTTAAGCGTGCGGACCCTACGGGTTCGAGAACTATGTAGACATGACCGAGACACGTCTCCGGTTAATAACCAATAGCGGAACCTGGATGCTCATATTGGCTCCCACATATTCTACGAAGATCTTTATCGGTCAACCCGCATAACAACATACGTTGTTCCCTTTGTCATCGGTATGTTACTTGTCCGAGATTCGATCGTCGGTATCTCAATACCTAGTTCAATCTCATTACCGGCAAGTCTCTTTACTCGTTCTGTAATACATCATCCCGCAACTAACTCATTAGTTACAATGCTTGCTAGGCTTATAGTGATGTGCATTACCGAGTGGGCCCAGAGATACCTCTCCGACAATCGAAGTGACAAATCCCAATCTCGAAATACGCCAACTCAACAAGTACCTTTGGAGACACTTGTAAAGCACCTTTATAATCACCCAGTTACGTTGTGACGTTTGGTAGCACACAAAGTGTTCCTCCGGTAAACGGGAGTTGCATAATCTCATAGTCATAGGAACATGTATAAGTCATGAAGAAAGCAATAGCAACATACTAAACGATCAAGTGCTAAGCTAACGGAATGGGTCAAGTCAATCACATCATTCTCCTAATGATGTGATCCCGTTAATCAAATGACAACTCATGTCTATGGCTAGGAAACATAACCATCTTTGATCAACGAGCTAGTCAAGTAGAGGCATACTAGTGACACTCTGTTTGTCTATGTATTCACACATGTATCATGTTTCCGGTTAATACAATTCTAGCATGAATAATAAACATTTATCATGATATAAGGAAATAAATAATAACTTTATTATTGCCTCTAGGGCATATTTCCTTCAGTCTCCCACTTGCACTAGAGTCAATAATCTAGTTCACATCGCCATGTGATTTAACATCAATGGTTCACATCTTTATGTGGTTAACACCCATAGTCCACATCGACATGTGACCAACACCCAAAGGGTTTACTCGAGTCAGTAATCTAGTTCACATCGCTATGTGATTAACACCCAAAGAGCACTAAGGTACGATCATGTTTTGCTTGTGAGATAATTTTAGTCAACGGGTCTGTCACATTCAGATCCGTAAGTATTTTGAAAATTTCTATGTTTACAATGCTCTGCACGGAGCTACTCTAGCTAATAGCTCCCACTTTCAATATGTATCTAGATCGAGACTTAGAGTCATCCAGATCGGTGTCAAAGCTTTCATTCTCTTTCTATCTTCTGTCGTGGTCGGGCTTTGAGTCTTACTCAATTTCACACCTTGTAACTGTGACGCCCGGATAATTAGACTACAGTAATCCCCTGCTAATGATGCCACGTCACCTTGGTTACTGTTGATAAACCCGCGTTAGTTCGAAACCGGTTCGAATTCAAATTCAAAATCAAGCAAACAATAAAAGTTTTCAAATGTCAAAGCTAAAATGTTCTGCATGTGACAAATAATCATATGTAATATTGGTGGAGAAACCACACTTTTATAAAGCATTTAAATGCACTATAATAAATAAACAGTGACAAAACAGTTATTCAAATGCTTTAAAATAATAAACTATTTCAAACTATTTTATTTCAGTGCTAAACTGTTTGTGGTAGTGGCATAAATTGTAACACTATTTTAGGTGCCACTTTTGTATTCTTTTTAACTAAAAGAAAAACAAATAAGAACTAAAAGAAATAAATAAAAGGAAAAGACTAAACAGAATTAAAACAAAGTAAAACAGCCCCCCTCCCACGCTGGGCCAACCGGCCCAGCTAGCCAACCGGTCGGCCCAGCCCAACACCCCCCGCTACTAACCCTAGCTCCTCCTGTCCCGATCCCCATCTCTCCCTCATTCCCCCTGCACGCCGCCACCCACGATTCACGCACGCGCTGACGAACGGGGAGGGGCGCCCCTGTTCGATCCCCTCCTCCCGCACGCCCGCGCCCGATGCAAGTCGCCGCTCCGCTAAGGCCGTCGTCCGCCGTCGCCGGCGCCGACCCCGTCACCGGATTGCCAACCACCGCCCCGCTCTCCTCCTCGCAGCTCCTCCCTCCTGCCCCAATCTGGAGCGCTGGACGCCCGCTCGCCGACGTCGTCGCTGCCGCCTCGTTCGTCGTCGTCTCCGGCCATCCCGAGCCCCCTCGAGCCCGCGGCCAGCCCCCTACGGCTCGAGGTGAGCCCCGTTCGCCTTCCCTTCTCTCCCTGTTCCAGCGCTCGCCGCCTCCGACGCGTTGCCGCCCGCACCGGCCTCCCCTGCTCGACGCGCCACCGCGCGCGCACGTGCTCGCCCAGCCGCGGCCTGCTCTACCCGCGCCCAATGCAAGTGCTCCCCACGCCGCTCACGCCCGACCCGCGCGCCAGCCCAGTCGCCCGTGCGCTACGTGCGCCCGCCGCCGTCCCCTGCCACCTACCCCACTGTCGGCCGCAGCCATGGCCTCGCCAGGGCCATGTCCGGCCGCCGCGCCCACTGCCCTCCCCTGTGTGCGTTTGTGCATAGGTGGGAGGTGGCCAGAGCCACTTTTAGGTGGGGTCCTCCCCCTGTAAATAAAAAAAGAAAGTAGAGTGAAACAAAATTGGAGAATAAAAATAAATACTAAAATGAATGAATTAATTAGTAATATAATTAAGTTAATTAACCTTGCTTAATTAGCCTAGTTAACTTGAATAGTTAAAATTAAACCTGTTAATTAACTAGGTTAAGGTCAGAGGGAACCACACGTCAGTTTGACCAAGTCAATTGACTGTTGACTGCTGACATCACCCCAATGTCATGATGATGTCATAATTGCATTTTCTAATTTAATTAGTTCTGTTAATTCTAAAAATGATTTAAATCTTTAAAAATTAATATAAAATAATCCGTAACTCGGATGAAAATACTTTGTACATGAAAGTTGCTCAGAACGACGAGACGAATCCGGATACGCAGTCCGTTCGTCCGCCACACCTCCCTAACATATCGAACTCGCAACATTCCCCCTCCAGTTCATGTGCCCGAAAACGCGAAACACCGGGAATACTTTCCCGGATGTTTCCCCCGTCGCCGGTATCACCTACTACCGCGTTTGGGCACACCTAGCATCACGCTTTGTCATGTCATGCATCGTTATGCATCTGTTTGCATTGTATTCATTGTTTCTTCCCCCTCTTCTCTCCGGTAGACTACGAGACCAACGCCGCTGCTGGTGCCCCGACCGACTACGCTGTTGACGACCCCTCCTTCTTGCCAGAACAATCAGGCAAGCCCCCCCTGATCACCAGATATCGCCTATTCTTCTCTATACAGCTTGCATTAGAGTAGTGTAGCATGTTACTGCTTTCGGTTAATCCTATTCTGCTGCATAGCCTGTCATTGTTGCTACAGTTGTTACCCTTACCTGCTATCCTACTGCTTAGTATAGGATGCTAGCGTTCCATCACTGGCCCTACACTCTTGTACGTCTGCCATGCTATACTACTGGGCCGTGATCACTTCGGGAGGTGATCACGGTTATATACTATACACTTTATATACATGACACATGTGGTGACTAAAGTCGGGTCAGCTCGTTGAGTACCCGCAAGTGATTCTGATGAGGGGGCTGAAAGAACAGGTGGCTCCATCCCGGTAGAGGTGGGCCTGGGTTCCTGACGACCCCGACTGTTACTTTGTGGCGGAGCGACAGGGCAGGTTGAGACCACCTAGGAGAGAGGTGGGACTGGCCCTGGTCGGCGTCCGCGGATACTTAAAATAACACGCTTAACGAGTTCTTGGTATTTGATCTGAGTCTGGCCATTTGGTCTATACGCACTAACCAACTACGCGGGAACAGTTATGGGCACTCGACGTCGTGGTATCAGCCGAAGCCTTCGTGACGTCAGCGACGGAGCGGCGCGCGCTGGATTGGACTGGAATGACTACTAGGCTAGGTCTGCTTCCGGCCGCCCTTGCAACGTGCAGGTGTGCAATGGGCGATGGGCCCAGACCCCTGCGCCATAGGATTTAGACCGGCGTGCTGACCTCTTTGTTGTGCCTAGGTGGGGCTGCGACGTGTTGATCTTCCAAGGCCGGGCATGACCCAGGAAAGTGTGTCCGGCCAAAGGAGATCGAGCGTGTTGGGTTATGTGGTGCACCCCTGCAGGGAAGTTTATCTATTCGAATAGTCGTGTCCCTCGGTAAAAGGACGACCCGGAGTTGTACCTTGACCTTATGACAACTAGAACTGGATACTTAATAAAACACACCCTTCCAAGTGCCAGATATAACCCGGTGATCGCTCTCTAACAGGGCGGCGAGGAGGGGATCGCTGGGTAGGATTATGCTATACGATGCTACTTGGAGGACTTCAATCTACTCTCTTCTACATGCTGCAAGATGAAGGCTGCCAGAAGCGTAGTCTTCGACAGGATTAGCTATCCCCCTCTTATTCTGGCATTCTGCAGTTCAGTCCACCGATATGGCCCTTTACACGTATACCCATGCATATGTAGTGTAGCTCCTTGCTTGCGAGTACTTTGGATGAGTACTCACGGTTTCCTTTCTCCCTCTTTTCCCCTTTCCCTTCTACCTGGTTGCCGCAGCCAGATGCTGGAGCCCAGGAGCCAGACGCCACCCTCGATGACAACTCCTAATACACTGGAGGTGCCTACTACTACGTCCAGGCCGCTGACGACGACCAGGAGTAGTTTAGGAGGATCCCAGGCAGGAGGCCTGCGCCTCTTTCGATCTGTATCCCAGTTTGTGCTAGCCATCTTATGGCAAACTTGTTTAACTTATGTCTGTACTCAGATATTGTTGCTTCCGCTGACTCGTCTATGATCGAGCACTTGTATTCGAGCCCTCGAGGCCCCTGGCTTGTATGACTTATTTTATTTTAGAGTTGTGTTGTGATATCTTCCCGTGAGTCCCTGATCTTGATTGTACATGTTTGCGTGTATGATTAGTGTACGATTGAATCGGGGGCGTCACAAGTTGGTATCAGAGCCGACTGCCTGTAGGAATCCCCCTTCCACACTCCTTGGCCGAAGTCGAGTCTAGACATTGCAAAACTTTTACTAACATGGCTGTGTGTCTTACGGGCCCACGTCGCCATTGGGTGGTATTAGGATCTTTTATTCCTCGTCTATACTCTGGGACTCTGATCTCTCTCCTATTCGGGCTAAATGATTTTGCTAACTCTAACTCTAGGTTCTCGTAAATACTTTCACCCGGAGAGCCCCTCACTGCAGATGATTGCTTGGTGCATCAAAGGATTCCGAAGACACTCTCGGATGTTCTCCCCAGACTTTGTGCCCGTTGCTTCTGCAACAACCTACCACCGAAATATCCCTATGGATAAATACATACACATGTCGTTCTTACTTCTATTCCCATGTGATCTTATTACTACAAGATACCCCGAAATTCTCTCCTTTGTTCTGAGGATACTTATTGCCTACTGCCTTGCTGTTCTTTTCCACATGAATACCACTATGGATAATTTCTAGCACTCACCGGATATTTGCTCATCCCCAGTTGATTCATGTATTTCACAAAATCCTGAGTAGCCTATTGCTCTTGAAATTCTTACTTGCTTGCATTATGGTTAATCCCATAAGTCTACAATCTTATTGGCATCTCTTGTCATTATCATTTTGAGTCTGTTGATTCAATTTGTTGCGAATGCTCGCAATCCTCAATCAGATCCTAGAATTCATCCTTCCGGCTCAGACGTCATTTTAAACGTGAGCTGGTTCTCGCCAATCAAATTGTCGTCGATTGTGCCCCTAAGTCTATTGAACTTATCCATCCTTGATCAGAGCGTCTGCTTCTGATCCTTCGCATTGTAAATCATAATTCCTTTGCAATTGAGCTCTAAGTTACTCAGTTGTTTCTATAATCCAATGTCTTTGCATTGATTCTTCCTCTGGTTGTGAGCCGATACTCACATCAGATCCTTTATGGACCATCAGAACCTTTGTTGGATTTTATCCGACAATGTCCTTCATATTCAATAACCTTGTGAGCCTTTCCTAGGATACATAATGTCTTTGCAAAATGGTATCCTCTACAACCATGCTCTGCTTTTGAGCTAGTGATAATTACTCTCGAAGTTTGTGGTATATGTTCCTAAGAGGCCCCGATGGGTTGGACATATGCCTTCTCTAATCTGTGTGAACCCGGAAACTACTACGGGTCATACTCTACTGGTGTTATGTAAAATAAAATTTCAACACACAACTTCGTTGAAGGCGAGAAGTGAATGAAAGGTTATGCATTAAAGAAGTGGGAGTCAACCTTGAACTTTGTGTTCATGCCCATGGACCCGATGTGGAACTTATCATGCAAGCTTCTTGTAATAATAATTATTCCCTCATTATAAAATCATCTTGTATTGGTTTTGGTCCTTTGCATTCGTGGTTCTGACCATGACTATTCTTCTTTGATCCCATTTCGCGAACAAGTTAAAGCACTTGTCTTCTGCAAATCAATATGCTTGTCCAATCTCTATACCGAACTACCTCGAGTATTGCCCCCTACTATCTCGAGGATATCATGCTATTATACTACGTCTTATGAATTTCTGATGAAGTAGTACCTTCCCTGTCATAGTGACTCCACGGTTCTGGGTTGTCGTCAACCGAGAACATCCATAAGTGAATCAATTCCGCGCTCCGATACGATAATTCTAAGTAATTTTTGTTGCTTATGAGTTTAATAATCCTTGAAGTCATTCCTAGCCTGATTGGCTAACATAATTATTGTGCTAAATTTTAAATTGTGCCACATGGTCCTTATTCCCAGGGCACAGCTTTCGACGATGAGCTAAGCTTACGTTGATCTTCCTCGTCTTATTGTTCACTTCAAACAGCGGGCTTGATTCCGAGTTGATGTCGTACCCATGGTTCCAAAAACCTTTTGCTTCATCATTCCTTTGACTTGATGTCATCGCTGATTGATTACATCTTCATGAAATCTCTCGACAAATGTGTCATGATCATCATCAACATCCTGAGCTCTTCAAGGATATCAATCGAATTCATGATGGGAAATACCATCCTTGCCCCTCGATAATTTGTGTTATCCTCGACAACATTCTTGCCTTCCCCCAACACAAACTTGTTCATGTTTTGTGTTGTATCTTGATTTCCTTGCTATCCAGCATTTGTTCTTTACCTTGGAGTATTACCATCTTTTATGTCAAGAATGTCATTATAATTTCACCACCTTTAAGAATTCTTGATACAGGTGATACTTCTTGCCATATCCGTTCATTCCTTGGTCCCCGTGTTGTTTCTAACCGGAAAACTGACAATTGATCTATGATGTGCGAATTCAAAACTTCTATCAGCCCTATTGCTTTGAAGTTAATGGTCGACATTTCATTCTTAGACCATTGGTTATCGAATCACCATTCTAGCATTGATCATACTACCTAAGCCCATATTTCCGGTGCACCTTTCAACCAATGTTTAATTGTGTATGTTTTCGTTGAGCATACCTCATTATATCTTTTGATCTGACAAATGTTATCTCCTTGTTGTGGAAATCCATCTTTTGAAAATCTCAATGAATTATCACTGAGTTCATCAACCACCTCCTCGTCCTCTCCTTGGTTAAATGATGAACTCTTGTTTTGGAACTCGCTCCCATAGTTCATTTCCCGAGAATCATATAATGTCATCTCGTCAATTGTGTTGCACCTCTTCTTCTTAGGCATCCTGTGTCTGAGGTATCCTGACACCAATCGGATCTGAATCTCGGTCAGATATGATGGTTGGGACATATTTCCAAGAGTTATATCATTGGTCTCTACATAACCCGGTAAGGTGGTGTCTTTGCTTAGCACCCTTGGCCAGAGGACCTATTGTTATAGTTTTCCTTTTTAGCAAGGTTATCCATTCTTTCATGAGGAAATTGTAAGACTTATTCTACAAGTTGTTCCGGATGAATCCTTCGTGTATCCAAAGTATGACCTTTGCTTGAAGACCATGTCCATGCTATCCCGAAGCATGCCTGTGGTACTCCGTTCATCAACAAGAGCATTGAAAGCGCAATGCTAGATTTTCTTTATCAATTATCCAAACACCGTTGTATGGGTAATGTCATGAAATTTCTCTCCCCTTTCCTAAAGGGGTTTCTACGTTATATCCTGTCATGGATATCATTCTGCTCATCCTTGGGAAGGATATACCCCTGAATTATGTGTTTAAACACATTTTTTGTTCCATTGTTCTGATTTAATCTGTTGAACACATTTCCTTTCCATTGTTTTGTTTAACCTTTCCTGTGATCTATATGATCTAAGTAGTAATATTCTCTGCTTATGTAAACACCTTGGTGTACAACTGTGTCAGTAAGACTGTGTTACTATTGTTGATGACATTTCGGTAACCACCGATGGACGAGAACTTTGTCTATTGGTCCGCCTCGTTTCAACGAGCAGGAAAATAGTTCTCTTCGTCCCTCGCCCTTGGTACCAACGATGTTGCCAACATAACTGACTGATTATTCTCTGACATGCCTTGCTTACATGATCGTGCAAGACGTCACCCCTCTTCCTACTTTTAACCCACATGGTGGTCCCATAACCCACAGTTCCATAGGATCGAAACCTGACTCTCCTGTACACCCCCTGTTCCCAAGGTTGTTCCTCGCGCGTGGCCTCGTATGTAATTCACGGGCCACCTTCCTAGTGATCTATTTTCGTAACAGACGCAATACTTAATCTTGTTGCTCTGGACCCCTTTCGCACTTGGTTTCAGGCATCGAACGATTGCCTCGAGAGTTACTTTCTGCCACCTTCCTTGATGTTATCGACCAGATAGTCAACGTTGCCAAGGTCCGTTCTCCCGGAATACTCCCCCTTTATTCTTTCGTAAGTACGATGGAGTTTCCGAAGGAAGGAGGCTGACTTCATCATGATGACCTGGAGCAGAGAATGAAGACATCAACATTAGGGATCAACTTCTTCGAGAAGAGCAAGCAAGACCGAGAAGATTCGTTAGAATTTCGTAACCAGACCTTTCCCCTTACCCCCCCCCCCCTCTTAAATCTCGGGACGAGATTTCTTGTAGTGGAGGAGAATTGTGACGCCCGGATAATTAGACTACAGCAATCCCCTGCTAATGATGCCATGTCACCTCGGTTACTGTTGATAAACCCGCATTAGTTCGAAACCAGTTCGAATTCAAATTCAAAATCAAGCAAACAATAAAAGTTTTCTAATGTCAAAGCTAAAATGTTCTGCATGTGACAAATAATCATATGTAATATTGGTGGAGAAACCACACTTTTATAAAGCATTTAAATGCACTATAATAAATAAACAGTGACAAAACAGTTATTCAAATGCTTTAAAATAATAAACTATTTCAAACTATTTTATTTCAGTGCTAAACTGTTTGTGGTAGTGGCATAAATTGTAACACTATTTTAGGTGCCACTTTTGTATTTTTTTAACTAAAAGAAAAACAAATAAGAACTAAAAGAAATAAATAAAAGGAAAAGACTAAACAGAATTAAAAAAAGTAAAACAGCCCCCCCCTCGCTGGGCCAACCGGCCCAGCTAGCCAATCGGTCGGCCCAGCCCAACACCCCCCGCTACTAACCCTAGCTCCTCCTGTCCCGATCCCCATCTCTCCCTCATTCCCCCTACACGCCGCCACCCACGATTCACGCACGCGCTGACGAACGGGGAGGGGCGCCCCTGTTCGATCCCCTCCTCCCGCACGCCCGCGCCCGATGCAAGTCGCCGCTCCGCTAAGGCCGCCGTCCGCCATCGCCGGCGCCGACCCCGTCACCGGATTGCCAACCACCGCCCCGCTCTCCTCCTCGCAGCTCCTCCCCCCTGCCCCGATCTGGAGTGCTGGACGCCCGCTCGCCGATGTTGTCGTTGCCGCCTCGTTCGTCGTCGTCTCCGGCCATCCCGAGCCCCCTCGAGCCCGCTGCCAGCCCCCTACGGCTCGAGGTGAGCCCCGTTCGCCTTCCCCTCCTCTCCCGGTTCCAGCGCTCGCCGCCTCCGACGTGTCGCCGCCCGCACCTGCCTCCCCTGCTCAACGCGCCACCGTGCGCGCACGTGCTCGCCCAGCCGCGGCCCGCTCTACCAGCGCCCAATGCAAGCGCTCCCCACGCCGCTCGCGCCCGACCCGCGCGCCAGCCCAGTCGCCCGTGTGCTACGTGCGCCCGCAGCCGTCCCCTACTGCCTACCCCACTGTCGGCCGCGGCCATGGCCTTGCCGGGGCCATGTCCGGCCGCCGCGCCCACTGCCCTCCCCTGTGTGCGTTTGTGCATAGGTGGGAGGTGGCCAGAGCCACTTTCAGGTGGGGTCCTCCCCCTGTAAATAAGAAAAGAAAGTAGAGTGAAACAAAATTGGAAAATAAAAATAAATACTAAAATGAATGAATTAATTAGTAATATATTAAGTTAATTAACCTTGCTTAATTAGCCTAGTTAACTTGAATAGTTAAAATTAAACATGTTAATTAACTAGGTGAAGGTCAGAGGGAACCACATGTGAGTTTGACCAACTCAATTGACTGTTGACTACTGACATCACCCCGATGTCATGCTGACGTCATAATTGCATTTTCTAATTTAATTAATTCTGTTAATTCTGAAAATGATTTAAATCTTTAAAAATTAATATAAAATAATCCGTAACTCGGATGAAAATACTTTGTACATGAAAGTTGCTCAGAACGACGAGACGAATCCGGATATGCAGTCCGTTCGTCCGCCACACCTCCCTAACATATCGAACTCGCAAATTTCCCCCTCTGGTTCATCTGCCCGAAAACGCGAAACACCGGGAATACTTTCCCGGATGTTTCCCCCCTTCGCCGGTATCACCTACTACCGCGTTTGGGCACACCTAGCATCACGCTTTGTCATGTCATGCATCGTTATGCATCTGTTTGCATTGCATTCATTGTTTCTTCCCCCTCTTCTCTCCGGTAGACTACGAGACCGGCGCCGCTGCTGCTGCCCCAACCGACTACGCTGTTGACGACCCCTCCTTCTTGCCAGAACAATCAGGCAAGCCCCCCCCCCCTTGATCACCAGATATCGCCTATTCTTCTCTATACAGCTTGCATTAGAGTAGTGTAGCATGTTACTGCTTTCGGTTAATCCTATTCTGCTGCATAGCCTGTCATTGTTGCTACAGTTGTTACCCTTACCTGCTATCCTACTGCTTAGTATAGGATGCTAGTGTTCCATCACTGGCCCTACACTCTTGTCCATCTACCATGCTATACTACTGGGTTGTGATCACTTCGGGAGGTGATCACGGGTATATACTATACACTTTATATACATGACACATGTGGTGACTAAAGTCGGGTCAGCTCGTTGAGTACCCGCAAGTGATTTTGATGAGGGGGCTGAAAGGACAGGTGGCTCCATCCTGGTAGAGGTGGGCCTGGGTTCCTGACGGCCCCCGACTGTTACTTTGTGGCGGAACGACAGGGCAGGTTGAGACCACCTAGGAGAGAGGTGGGCCTGGCCCTGGTCGGCGTCCGTGGATACTTAAAATAACACACTTAACGAGTTCTTGGTATTTGATCTGAGTCTGGCCATTTGGTCAATACGCACTAACCAACTACGTGGGAACAGTTATGGGCACTCGACGTCGTGGTATCAGCCGAAGCCTTCGTGACGTCAGCGACGGAGCGGCGCGCGCCGGATTGGACTAGAACGCCTGCTAGGCTAGGTCTGCTTCCGGCCGCCCTCGCAACATGCAGGTGTGCAATGGGCGATGGGCCCAGACCCCTGCGCCATAGGATTTAGACCGGCGTGCTGACCTCTCTGTTGTGCCTAGGTGGGGTTGCGACGTGTTGATCTTCCGAGGCCGGGCATGACCCAGGAAAGTGTATCCGGTCAAAGGGGATCGAGCGTGTTGGGTTATGTGGTGCACCCCTGCAGGGAAGTTTATCTATTCGAATAGCCGTGTCCCTCGGTAAAAGGACGACCCAGAGTTGTACCTTGACCTTATGACAACTAGAACTGGGTACTTAATAAAACACACCCTTCCAAGTGCCAGATATAACCCGGTGATCGCTCTCTAACAGGGCGACGAGGAGGGGATCGCCAGGTAGGATTATGCTATACGATGCTACTTGGAGGACTTCAATCTACTCTCTTCTACATGCTGCAAGATGAAGGCTGCCAGAAGCGTAGTCTTCGACAGGAATAGCTATTCCCCTCTTATTCTGGCATTCTGCAGTTCAGTCCACCGATATGGCCCTTTACACATATACCCATGCATATGTAGTGTAGCTCCTTGCTTGCGAGTACTTTGGATGAGTACTCACGGTTGCCTTTCTCCCTCTTTTCCCCCTTTCCCTTCTACCTGGTTGCCGCAACCAGATGCTGGAGCCCAGGAGCCAGACGCCACCCTCGACGACGACTCCTAATACACTGGAGGTGCCTACTACTACGTCCAGGCCGCTGACGACGACCAGGAGTAGTTTAAGAGGATCCCAGGCAGGAGGCCTGCGCCTCTTTCAATTTGTATCCCAGTTTGTGCTAGCCATCTTATGGCAAACTTGTTTAACTTATGTCTGTACTCAGATATTGTTGCTTCCGCTGACTCGTCTATGATCGAGCACTTGTATTCGAGCCCTCGAGGCCCCTGGCTTGTATTATGATGCTTGCATGACTTATTTCATTTTAGAGTTGTGTTGTGATATCTTCCCGTGAGTCCCTAGTCTTGATCGTACATGTTTGCGTGTATGATTAGTGTACGATTGAATCGGGGGCATCACAGTAACACAGGCAAGAACTCTTTCTTTGACTGTTCCATTTTGAACTACTTCAAAATCTTGTCAAGGTATGTACTCATTGAAAAAACTTATCAAACGTCTTGATCTATCTCTATATATCTTGATGCTCAATATGTAAGCAGCTTCACCGAGGTCTTTCTTTGAAAAACTCCTTTCAAACACTCCTTTATGCTTTGCAGAATAATTCTACATTATTTCCGATCAACAATATGTCATTCACATATACTTATCAGAAATGTTGTAGTGCTCCCACTCACTTTCTTGTAAATACAAGCTTCATCGCAAGTCTATATAGAACTATATGCTTTAATCAACTTATCAAAGCGTATATTCCAACTCCGAGATGCTTGCACCAGTCCATAGATGGATTGCTGGAGCTTGCATATTTTGTTAGCAACTTTTGGATTGACAAAACCTTCTGGTTGCATCATATACAACTCTTCTTTAATAAATCCATTAAGGAATGCAGTTTTTTTATCCATTTCCCAGATTTCATAAAATTTGGAAATTGCTAACATGATTCGGACAGACTTAAGCATAGATACGAGTGAGAAACTCTCATCGTAGTCAACACCTTGAACTTGTCAAAAACCTTTTGTTTCAATTCTAGTTTTGTAGATAGTAACACTAATATCAGCGTCCGTCTTCCTCTTGAAGATACATTTAATCTCAATGGCTCACCGATCATTGGGCAAGTCAATCAAAGTCCACACTTTGTTCTCATGCATGGATCCCATCTCGAATTTCATGGCCTCAAGCCATTTCGCGGAATCTGGGCTCATCATCGCTTCCTCATATTTCGTAGGTTCGTCATGGTCAAGTAACATGACCTCCAGAACAGGATTACCGTACCACTCTCGTGCGGACCTTACTCTGGCTGACCTACGAGGTTCGGTAGTAACTTGATCTGAAGTTATATGATCATCATCATTAGCTTCCTCACTTATTGGTGCAGGAGTCACAGGAACAGATTTCTGTGATGAACTACTTTCCAATAAGGGAGCAGGTACAGTTACCTCATCAAGTTCTACTATCCTCCCACTCACTTCTTTCGAGAGAAACTCCTGCTCTAGAAAGGATCCATTCTCAGCAACGAATATCTTGCCTTCGGATCTGTGATAGAAGGTGTACCCAACATTTTCTTTTGGGTATCCTATGAAGACGCACTTCTCCGATTTGGGTTTGAGCTTATCAGGTTGAAACTTTTTCACATAAGCATTGCAACCTCAAACTTTAAGAAACGACAGCTTAGGTTTCTTGCCAAACCATAGTTCATATGGTGTCGTCTCAACAGATTTAGATGGTGCCCTATTTAACGTGAATGTAGCTGTCTCCAATGCATAACCCCAAAACGATAGTGGTAGATCGGTAAGAGACATCATAGATCGCACCATATCTAATAAAGTACGGTTACGATGTTCGGACACACCATTACACTGTGGTGTTCCAGGTGGCGTGAGTAGTGAAACTATTTCACATTGTTTTAACTGAAGGCCAAAGTCATAACTCAAATATTTTACCTCTGCGATCATATCGTAGAAACTTTTATTTTTGTTACGATGATTCTCCACTTCACTCTGAAATTCTTTGAACTTTTCAAATGTTTCAGACTTGTGTTTCATCAAGTAGATATACCCATATCTGCTCAAATCATCTGTGAAGGTCAGAAAATAATGATACCCGCCGTGAGCCTCAATATTCATCGGACCACATACATCAGTATGTATGATTTCCAACAAATCTGTTGCTCGCTCCATTGTTCCGGAGAACGGAGTCTTAGTCATCTTGCCCATGATGCATGGTTCGCAAGCATCAAGTGATTCATAATCAAGTGATTCCAAAAGTCCATTAGCATGGAGTTTCTTCATGCGCTTTACACCAATATGAACTAAACGGCAGTGCCACAAATAAGTTGCACTATCATTATTAACTTTGCATCTTTTGGCTTCAATATTATGAAAATGTGTATCAGTACGATCGAGATCCAACAAACCATTTTCATTGGGTGTATGACCATAGAAGGTTTTATTCATGCAAACAGAACCACAATTATTCTCTAGCTTACATGAATAACCGTATTGCAATAAACATGATCCAATCATATTCATGCTCAACACAAACACTAAATAACATTTATTTTAGGTTCAACACTAATCCCTAAAGTATAGGGAGTGTGCGATGATGATCATATCAATCTTGGAACCACTTCCAATACACATCGTCACTTTACCCTTAACTAGTCTCTGTTCATTCTGCAACTCCCGTTTCGAGTTACTACTCTTAGCAACTGAACCAGTACCAAATACCGAGGGGTTGCTATAAACACTAGTAAAGTACACATCAATAACATGCATATCAAATATAGCTTTGTTCACTTTGCCATCCTTCTTATCCACCAAATACTTGGGGCAGTTCCACTTCCAGTGACCAGTTCCTTTGCAATAGAAGCACTCAGTTTTAGGCTTAGGTCCAGATATAGGCTTTTTCACTTGAGCAGCAACTTGCTTGTCGTTCTTCTTGAAGTTCCCTTTTCTTCCCATTGTCCCTTTACTTCAAACTAGTGGTCTTGTTAACCATCAACACTTGATGCTCTTTCTTGATTTCTACCTTCATCGATTTCAGCATCACGAAGAGCTCGGGAATTACTTTCGCCATCCCTTGCATATTATAGTTCATCACGAAGTTCTAATAACTTGGTGATAGTGACTAGAGGATTCTGTCAATTACTATCTTATCTGGAAGATTAACTCCCACTTGATTCAAGCAATTGTAGTACCCAGACAATCTAAGCACATGCTCACTGGTTGAGCTATTCTCCTCCATCTTGTAGGCAAAGTACTGTCAGAGGTCTCATACCTCTCGACACGGGCATAAGTATGAAATACCAATTTCAACTCTTGGAACATCTTATATGCTCCGTGGCGTTCAAAACATTTTTGAAGTCCCGGTTCTAAGCCGTAAAGCATGGTGCACTTAACTATCAAGTAGTCATCATACCGAGCTATTGTCAAAACGTTCATAACGTCTGCATTTGCTCCTGCAATAGGTCTGTCACCTAGCGGTGCATCAAGGACATAATTCTTCTGTGCAGCAATGAAGATAAACCTCAGATCACGAATCCAATCCGTATCATTGCTACTAACATCTTTCAACTTAGTTTTCTCTAGGAACATATAAAAATTAAACGGGGAGCAACATCGCGAGCTATTGATCTACAACATAGATATGCTAATACTACTGGGACTAAGTTCATGATAAATTAAAGTTCAATTAATCATATTACTTCAGAACTCCCACTTAGATAGACATCCCTCGAATCATCTAAGTGATCACGTGATCCATCTCAACTAAACCATGTCCGATCATCACGTGAGATGGAGTAGTTTTCAATGGTGAACATCACTATGTTGATCATATCTACTATATGATTCACGCTCGACCTTTCGGTCTCAGTGTTCCGAGGCCCTATCTGCATATGCTAGGCTCGTCAAGTTTAACCTGAGTATTCCGCGTGTGCAAAACTGTCTTGCACCCGTTGTATTTGAACGTAGAGCTTATCACACCCGATCATCACGTGGTGTCTCAGCATGAAGAACTGTCGCAACGGTGCATACTCAGGGAGAACACTTATACCTTGAAATTTTAGTAAGGGATCATCTTATAAAGCTACCACTGAACTAAGCAAAATAAGATGTATAAAAGATAAACATCACATGCAATCAAAATATGTGACATGATATGGCCATCATCATCTTGTGCCTTTGATCTCCATCTCCAAAGCATCGTCATGATCTCCATCGTCACCGGCATGACACCATGATCTCCATCATCTTGATCTATATCAATGTGTCGTCACATGGTCGTCTCGCCAACTATTGCTCTTGCAATTATTGCTATCGCATAGCGATAAAGTAAAGCAATTATTTGGCACTTGCATCTTATGCAATAAAGAGACAACCATAAGGCTTCTGCCAGTTGCCGATAACTTCAACAAAACATGATCATCTTATACAACAACTTATATCTCATCACATCTTGACCATATCACATCACAACATGCCCTGCAAAAACAAGTTAGACGTCCTCTACTTTGTTGTTGGAAGTTTTACGTGCCTGCTACGGGCTGAGCAAGAACCGTTCTTACCTGCACATCAAAACCACAACGATAGTTGGTCAAGTTAGTGTTGTTTTAACCTTATCAAGGACCAGGCGTAGCCACACTCGGTTCAACTAAAGTTGGAGAAACTGACACCCGCCAGCCACCTATGTGCAAAGCACGTCGGTAGAACCAGTCTCGCGTAAGCGTACGCGTAATGTCGGTCCGGGACGCTTCATCCAACAATACCGCCGAACCAAAGTGTGACATGCTGGTAAGCAGTATGACTTATATCGCCCACAACTCACTTGTGTTCTACTCGTGCATATAACATCTACGCATAAAACCTGGCTCTGATACCACTGTTGGGGAACGTAGTAATTTCAAAAAAATTCCTACGCACACACAGGATCATGGTGATGCATAGCAACGAGAGGGGAGAGTGTGTCCACGTACCCTCGTAGACCGAAAGCGGAAGCGTTATGACAACGCGGTTGATGTAGTCGTACGTCTTCACGATCTGACCGATCCAAGTACCGAATGCACGGCACCTCCGAGTTCTGCACACGTTCAGCTCGAGGACGTCCCACGAACTCCGATCCAGCAAAGCTTCGAGGGAGAGTTCCGTCAGCACGACGGCGTGATGATGGTGATGATGATGCTACCGACGCAGGGCTTCGCCTAAGCACCGCTACGATATGATCGAGGTGGATTATGGTGGAGGGGGGCACCGCACACGGCTGGGAGAGATCAACAGATCAACTTGTGTGTCTAGAGGTGCCCCCCTGCCCCCATATATAAAGGAGCAAGGGGGAAGGCCGGCCGGCCCTTGTTGGCGCGCCAGGAGGAGGAAAGGAAGGAGGAGAAGGAGAAGGAAGGAGAGGGAGGAAAAGGAGGAAAGGGGGGCCGGCCCCCTAGTCCAATTCGGTTTGGGCTAGGGGGGACGCGCGCCCTGCCTCCTCTCTTCCACCAGTTGGCCCATGAGGACCATTACTTCTT
>NC_057805.1:307518762-307534451 GCF_018294505.1 Triticum aestivum | reverse complement strand
GGGGCACCGCACACGGCTGGGAGAGATCAACAGATCAACTTGTGTGTCTAGAGGTGCCCCCCTGCCCCCATATATAAAGGAGCAAGGGGGAAGGCCGGCCGGCCCTTGTTGGCGCGCCAGGAGGAGGAGTCCTCCTCCTAGTAGGAGTAGGAAACCCCTTTCCTACTCCTACTAGGAGGAGGAAAGGAAGGAGGAGAAGGAGAAGGAAGGAGAGGGAGGAAAAGGAGGAAAGGGGGGCCGGCCCCCTAGTCCAATTCGGTTTGGGCTAGGGGGGACGCGCGCCCTGCCTCCTCTCTTCCACCAGTTGGCCCATGAGGACCATTACTTCTTCTTCGTATTCCCGTAACTCCCTGGTACCCCCAAAAAATACCCGAATCACTCGGAACCTTTCTGATGTCCGAATATAGTTGTTCAATATATTGATCTTTGCGTCTCGACCATTTTGAGACTCCTAGTCATGTCCCCGATCTCATCCGGGACTCCAAACTACCTTTGGTACATCAAATCACATAAACTCATAATACCGATCGTCACCGAACTTTAAGCGTGCGGACCCTACGGGTTCGAGAACTATGTAGACATGACCGAGACACGTCTCCGGTCAATAACCAATAGCGGAACCTGGATGCTCATATTGGCTCCCACATATTCTACGAAGATCTTTATCGGCCAAACCCCATAACAACATACGTTGTTCCCTTTGTCATCGGTATGTTACTTGCCCGAGATTCGATCGTCGGTATCTGAATACCTAGTTCAAGCTTGCTACCGGCAAGTCTCTTTACTCGTTCTGTAATACATCATCCCGCAACTAAGTCATTAGTTACTATGCTTGCAAGGCTTATAGTGATGTGCATTACCGAGTGGGCCCAGAGATACCTCTCCGACAATCGAAGTGACAAATCCCAATCTCGAAATACGCCAACTCAACAAGTACCTTTGGAGACACCTGTAGAGCAACTTTATAATCACCCAGTTACGTTGTGACATTTGGTAGTACACAAAGTGTTCATCCGGTAAACGGGAATTGCATAATCTCATAGTCATAGGAACATGTATAAGTCATGAAGAAAGCAATAGCAACATACTAAACAATCAAGTGCTAAGCTAACTGTGACGCCCCCGATTTGACTGTACACTAATCATGCACGCAAATGTGTACGATCAAGGTCAGGGACTCACGGGAAGATATCACAACACAACTCTAAAACATAAATAAGTCATACAAGCATCATAATACAAGCCAGGGGCCTCGAGGGCTCGAATACAAGTGCTCGATCACAGACGAGTCAGCGGAAGCAACAATATCTGAGTACAGACATAAGTTAAACAAGTCTGCCTTAAGAAGGCTAGCACAAACTGGGATACAGATCGAATGAGGCGCAGGCCTCCTGCCTGGGATCCTCCTAACTACACCTGGTCGTCGTCAGCGGGCTGCCCGTAGTAGTAGGCACCTCCAGTGTCGTAGGTGTCGTCGTCAACGGTGGCGTCTGGCTCCTGGACTACAGCATCTGGTTGCGACAACCGGATAGAAAGAAAAAGGGAAAAAGAGGGAGAGAAGCAACCGTGAGTACTCATCCAAAGTACTCGCAAGCAAGGAGCTACACTACATATGCATGGGTATATGTGTAAAGGGGCATATCAGTGGACTGAACTGCAGAATGCCAGAATAAAAGGGGGATAGCTAGTCCTGTCGAAGACTACGCTTCTGGTCATCTCCATCTTGCAGCATGTAGAAGAGAGTAGACTGAAGTCCTCCAAGTAGCATCGCATAGCATAATCCTACTCGGCGATCCCCTCCTCGTCACCCTATTAGAGAGCGATCACCGGGTTATATCTGGCACTTGGAAGGGTGTGTTTTATTAAGTATCCAGTTCTAGTTGTCATAAGGTCAAGGTACAACTCCGGGTCGTCCTTTTACCGAGGGACACGGCTATTCGAATAGATAAACTTCCCTACAGGGGTGCACCACATAACCCAACACGCTCGATCCCATTTGGCCGGACACACTTTCCTGGGTCATGCCCGGCCTCGGAAGATCAACACGTCACAGCCCCACCTAGGCTCAACAGAGAGGTCAACACGCCGGTCTAAATCCTATGCGCGCAGGGGTCTGGGCCCATCGCCCATTGCACACCTGCACGTTGCGAGGGCGGCCGGAAGCAGACCTAGCCTAGTGGCGTTCCAGTCCAATCCGGCGCGCGCCGCTCCGTCGCTGACGTCAAAAAGAGCTTCGGCTGATACCACGACGCCGGGATACCCATAACTACTCCCGCGTAGATGGCTAGTGCGTATAGA
This sequence comes from Triticum aestivum, assembly GCF_018294505.1. Taxonomy (NCBI): domain Eukaryota; kingdom Viridiplantae; phylum Streptophyta; class Magnoliopsida; order Poales; family Poaceae; genus Triticum; species Triticum aestivum. The sequence continues at coordinate 307,532,153 of NC_057805.1, read as the reverse complement.
CCAAATGGCCAGACTCAGATCAAATACCAAGATCTCGTTAAGCGTGTTATTTATCCGCGAACGCCGACCAGGGCCAGGCCCACCTCTCTCCTAGGTGGTCTCTGTTGGGAATCGTAGCATAATTTAAAAATTTTCTACGCTCACCAAGATGCATCTATGGAGTCTACTAGCAACGAGGGGAAAGGAGTGCATCTACATACCCTTGTAGATCGCGAGCGGAAGCGTTCCAATGAACGTGGATGACGGAGTCGTACTCGCCGTGATCCAAATCACCGATGACCGAGTGCCGAACGGACGGCACCTCCGCGTTCAACACACGTACGGTGCAGCGACGTCTCCTCCTTCTTGATCCAGCAAGGGGGAAGGAGAGGTTGATGGAGATCCAGCAGCACGACGGCGTGGTGGTGGATGTAGCGGGTCTCGACAGGGCTTTGCCAAGCTTCTGCGAGAGAGAGAGAGGTGTTGCAGGGGAGGAGGGAGGCGCCCAAGGCTGTAGGTTCTTGCCCTCCCTCCCCCCCCCCCTTTATATAGGCCCCCTGGGGGGGCGCCGGCCCCAAGAGATGGGATCTCAAGGGGGGCGGCGGCCACAAGGGGGGAAGGGGTGCCTTGCCCCCCAAGGCAAGGGGGAACTCCCCCTAGGGTTCCCAACCCTAGGCGCATGGGGGAGGCCCAAGGGGGGCGCCCGAGCCCACTAAGGGCTGGTTCCCTTCCACTTTCAGCCCACGGGGCCCTCCGGGATAGGTGGCCCCACCCGGTGGACCCCCGGGACCCTTCCGGTGGTCCCGGTACAATACCGGTAACCCCCGAAACTTTCCCGGTGGCCGAAACTGGACTTCCTATATATAATTCTTCACCTCCGGACCATTCCGGAACCTCTCGTGACGTCCGGGATCTCATCCGGGACTCCGAACAACTTTCGGGTTCCCGCATACATATATCTCTACAACCCTAGCGTCACCGAACCTTAAGTGTGTAGACCCTACGGGTTCGGGAGACATGCAGACATGACCGAGACGCCTCTCCGGTCAATAACCAACAGCGGGATCTGGATACCCATGTTGGCTCCCACATGTTCCACGATGATCTCATCGGATGAACCACGGTGTCGAGGATTCAATCAATCCGTATGCAATTCCCTTTGTCAATCGGTATGTTACTTGCCCGAGATTCGATCGTCGGTATCCCAATACCTTGTTCAATCTCGTTACCGGCAAGTCTCTTTACTCGTACCGCAATGCATGATCCCGTGACTAACGCCTTAGTCACATTGAGCTCATTATGATGATGCATTACCGAGTGGGCCCAGAGATACCTCTCCGTTTACACGGAGTGACAAATCCCAGTCTCGATCCGTGCCAACCCAACAGACACTTTCGAAGATACCCGTAATGCACCTTTATAGTCACCCAGTTACGTTGTGACGTTTGGCACACCCAAAGCACTCCTACGGTATCCGGGAGTTGCACGATCTCATGGTCTAAGGAAAAGATACTTGACATTGGAAAAGCTCTAGCAAACGAAACTACACGATCTTTTATGCTATGCTTAAGTTGGGTCTTGTCCATCACATCATTCTCCTAATGATGTGATCCCGTTATCAATGACATCCTATGTCCATAGTCAGGAAACCATGACTATCTGTTGATCAACGAGCTAGTCAACTAGAGGCTTACTAGGGACAGGTTGTGGTCTATGTATTCACACATGTATTACGATTTCCGGACAATACAATTATAGCATGAATAAAAGACTATTATCATGAACACAGAAATATAATAATAACCATTTATTATTGCCTCTAGGGCATATTTCCAACAGATCGTATCTTCTATACGACTCATGCTCGACCTTTCGGTCCTCCGTGTTCCGAGGCCATGTCTGTACATTCTAGGCTCGTCAAGTCAACCTAAGTGTATTGCGTGTGTTCCGAGGCCATGTCTGTACATGCTAGGCTCGTCAACACCCGTTGTATTCGAACGTTAGAATCTATCACACCCGATCATCACGTGGTGCTTCGAAACAACGAACCTTCGCAACGGTGCACAGTTAGGGTGAACACTTTCTTGAAATTATTATAAGGGATCATCTTACTTACTACCGTCGTTCTAAGCAAATAAGATGCAAAAACATGATAAACATCACATGCAATCAAATAGTGACATGATATGGCCAATATCATCATGCTCCTTTGATCTCCATCTTCGGGGCACCATGATCATCTTCGTCACCGGCATGACACCATGATCTCCATCATCATGATCTCCATCATTGTGTCTTCATGAAGTCGTCACGCCAACGATTACTTCTACTTCTATGGCTAACGCGTTTAGCAACAAAGTAAAGTAATTTACATGGCGTTATTCAATGACACGCAGGTCATGCAAAATAATAAAGACAACTCCTATGGCTCCTGCCGGTTGTCATACTCATCGACATGCAAGTCGTGATTCCTATTACAAGAATATGATCAATCTCATACATCACATCTTCTGGCCATATCACATCACATAGCACTTGCTGCAAAAACAAGTTAGACGTCCTCTAATTGTTGTTGCAAGTTTTTACGTGGTTTGTAGGTTTCTAGCAAGAACGTTTCTTACCTACGTATGACCACAACGTGATTTGCCAATTTCTATTTACCCTTCATAAGGACCCTTTTCATCGAATCCGTTCCAACTAAAGTAGGAGAGACAGACACCCGCTAGCCACCTTATGCAACTTGTGCATGTCAGTCGGTGGAACCAGTCTCACGTAAGCGTACGTGTAAGGTCGGTCCGGGCCGCTTCATCCTACAATGCCGCCGAAACAAGAAACGACTAGTAGCGGCAAGAAGAATTGGCAAACTCAACGCCCACAACTGCTTTGTGTTCTACTCGTGCATAGTAACTACGCATAGGCCTGGCTCATGATGCCACTGTTGGGAATCGTAGCATAATTTTAAAATTTTCCTACGCTCACCAAGATGCATCTATGGAGTCTACTAGCAACGAGGGGAAGGGAGTGCATCTACATACCGTTGTAGATCGCGAGCGGAAGCGTTCCAATGAACGTGGATGACGGAGTCGTACTCGCCGTGATCCAAATCACCGATGACCGAGTGCCGAACGTACGGCACCTCCGCGTTCAACACACGTACGGTGCAGCGACGTCTCCTCCTTCTTGATCCAGCAAGGGGGGAGGAGAGGTTGATGGAGATCCAACAGCACGACGGCGTGGTGGTGGATGTAGCGGGTCTCCGGCAGGGCTTCGCCAAGCTTCTGCGAGAGAGAGAGAGGTGTTGCAGGGGAGGAGGGAGGCGCCCAAGGCTTAGATGTTGCTGCCCTCCCTTCCCCCCACTATATATAGGGCCAAGGGAGAGGGGGGGCGCAGCCTTGCCCCTTCCTCCAAGGAAGGGTGCGGCCAGGGGGGAGTCCTTCCCCCCCAAGGCACCTCGGAGGTGCCTTCCCCCTTTAGGACTCTCCCTTTTTCTCTTATCTCTTGCGCATGGGCCTCTTGGGGCTGGTGCCCTTGGCCCATATAGGCCAAGGCGCACCCCTTACAGCCCATGTGGCCCCCCGGGGCTGGTGGACCCCCTTGGTGGACCCCCGGACCCCTTTCGGCACTCCCGGTACAATACCGATAAAGCGCGAAACTTTTCCGGCGACCAAAATAAGACTTCCCATATATAAACTTTACCTCCGGACCATTCCGGAACCTCTCGTGATGTCCGGGATCTCATCCGGGACTCCGAACAACTTTCGGGTTTCCGCATACATATATCTCTACAACCCTAGCGTCACCGGACCTTAAGTGTGTAGACCCTACGGGTTCGGGAGACATGCAGACATGACCGAGACGCCTCTCCAGTCAATAACCAACAGCGGGATCTGGATACCCATGTTGGCTCCCACATGTTCCACGATGATATCATCGGATGAACCACGGTGTCGAGGATTCAATCAATCCGTATGAAATTCCCTTTGTCAATCGGTATGTTACTTGCCCGAGATTCGATCGTCGGTATCCCAATACCTTGTTCAATCTCGTTACCGGCAAGTCTCTTTACTCGTACCGCAATGCATGATCCCGTGACTAACGCTTTAGTCACATTGAGCTCATTATGATGATGCATTACCGAGTGGGCCCAGAGATACCTCTCCGTCACACGGAGTGACAAATCCCAGTCTCGATCCGTGCTAACCCAACAGACACTTTCGGAGATACCCGTAATGCACCTTTATAGTCACCCAGTTACGTTGTGACGTTTGGCACACCCAAAGCACTCCTACGGTATCCGGGAGTTGCACGATCTCATGGTCTAAGGAAAAGATACTTGACATTGGAAAAGCTCTAGCAAACGAAACTACACGATCTTTTATGCTATGCTTAGGATTGGGTCTTGTCCATCACATCATTCTCCTAATGATGTGATCCCGTAATCAATGACATCCAATGTCCATAGTCAGGAAACCATGACTATCTGTTGATCAACGAGCTAGTCAACTAGAGGCTTACTAGGGACACGTTGTGGTCTATGTATTCACACATGTATTACGATTTCCGGACAATACAATTATAGCATGAATAATAGACGATTATCATGAACAAAGAAATATAATAATAACCTTTTATTATTGCCTCTAGGGCATATTTCCAACAGTCTCCCACTTGCACTAGAGTCAATAATCTAGTTACATTGTGATGAATCGAACACCCATTGCGTCCTGGTGTTGATCATGTTTTGCCCTAGGGAGAGGTTTAGTCAACGGATCTGCTACATTCAGGTCCGTATGTACTTTACAAATATCTATGTCTCCATTTTGAACACTTTCATGAATGGAGTTGAAGCGACGCTTGATATGCCTGGTCTTCCTGTGAAACCTGGGCTCCTTCGCAAGGGCAATAGCTCCAGTGTTGTCACAGAAGAGAGTCATTGGGCCCGACGCATTGGGAATCACCCCTAGGTCGGTAATGAACTCCTTCATCCAGACTGCTTCCTGTGCTGCCTCCGAGGCTGCCATGTACTCCGCTTCACATGTAGATCCTGCCACGACGCTTTGCTTGCAACTGCACCAGCTTACTGCTCCTCCATTCAAAATATACACGTATCCAGTTTGTGACTTCGAGTCATCCAGATCTGTGTCGAAGCTAGCGTCGACGTAACCCTTTACAACGAGCTCTTCGTCACCTCCATAAACGAGAAACATATCCTTAGTCCTCTTCAGGTACTTCAGGATATTCTTGACCGCTGTCCAGTGTTCCTTGCCGGGATTACTTTGGTACCTTCCTACCAAACTTACGGCAAGGTTTACATCAGGTCTGGTACACAGCATGGCATACATAATAGACCCTATGGCCGAGGCATAGGGGATGACACTCATCTCTTCTATATCTTCTGCCGTGGTCGGGCATTGAGCCGTGCTCAATTGCACACCTTGCAATATAGGCAAGAACCCCTTCTTGGACTGATCCATACTGAACTTCTTCAATATCTTGTCAAGGTATGTACTCTGTGAAAGACCAATGAGGCGTCTTGATCTATCTCTATAGATCTTGATGCCTAATATATAAGCAGCTTCTCCAAGGTCCTTCATTGAAAAACACTTATTCAAATAGGCCTTTATACTTTCCAAGAATTCTATATCATTTCCCATCAATAATATGTCATCCACATATAATATGAGAAATGCTACAGAGCTCCCACTCACTTTCTTGTAAACACAGGCTTCTACATAAGTCTGTGTAAACCCAAACGCTTTGATCATCTCATCAAAGCGAATGTTCCAACTCCGAGATGCTTGCACCAGCCCATAGATTGAGCGCTGGAGCTTGCATACTTTGTTAGCATTCTTAGGATCGACAAAACCTTCCGGCTGCATCATATACAACTCTTCCTTAAGGAAGCCGTTAAGGAATGCCGTTTTGACGTCCATCTGCCATATCTCATAATCATAGTATGCGGCAATTGCTAACATGATTCGGACGGACTTCAGCTTCGCTACGGGTGAGAAAGTCTCATCGTAGTCAACCCCTTGAACTTGTCGACAACCCTTAGTGACAAGTCGAGCTTTGTAGATGGTCACATTACCATCTGCGTCCGTCTTCTTCTTAAAGATCCATTTGTTTTCTATGGCTCGCCGCTCATCGGGCAAGTCAGTCAAAGTCCATACTTTGTTTTCATACATGGATCCTATCTCGGATTTCATGGCTTCTAGCCATTTGTCGGAATCCGGGCCCGCCATCGCTTCTTCATAGTTCGAAGGTTCATCGTTGTCTAACAACATGATTTCCAGGACAGGGTTGCCGTACCACTCTGGTGCGGAACGTGTCCTTGTGGACCTACGAAGTTCAGTAGTAACTTGATCCGAAGCTTCATGATCATCATCATTAACTTCCTCCCCAGTCGGTGTAGGCACCACAGGAACATTTTCCCGCGTTGCGCTACTTTCCGGTTCGGAAGGGGTGACTATCACCTCATCAAGTTCCACTTTCCTCCCACTCAATTCTTTCGAGAGAAACTCCTTCTCCAGAAAGGACCCGTTCTTGGCAACGAAGATCTTGCCTTCGGATCTGAGGTAGAAGGTATACCCAATGGTTTCCTTAGGGTATCCTATGAAGACGCATTTTTCCGATTTGGGTTCGAGCTTTTCAGGTTGAAGTTTCTTGACATAAGCATCGCATCCCCAAACTTTTAGAAACGACAGCTTAGGTTTCTTCCCAAACCATAATTCATACGGTGTCGTCTCAACGGATTTCGACGGAGCCCTATTTAAAGTGAATGCGGCAGTCTCTAAAGCATAACCCCAAAATGAGAGTGGTAAATCGGTAAGAGACATCATAGATCGCACCATATCCAATAGAGTGCGATTACGACGTTCGGACACACCATTTCTCTGAGGTGTTCCAGGCGGCGTGAGTTGTGAAACTATTCCACATTTCCTTAAGTGTGTACCAAATTCGTGACTTAAATATTCTCCACCACGATCTGATCGTAAGAATTTTATTTTCCTGTCACGTTGATTCTCGACTTCACTCTGAAATTCCTTGAACTTTTCAAAGGTTTCAGACTTGTGTTTCATTAGGTAGACATACCCATATCTACTTAAATCATCAGTGAGAGTGAGAACATAACGATATCCTCCGCGAGCCTCAACACTCATTGGACCGCACACATCGGTATGTATGATTTCCAATAAGTTGGTTGCTCGCTCCATTGTTCCGGAGAACGGAGTCTTGGTCATCTTACCCATGAGGCATGTCGCACATGTCAAATGATTCGTAATCAAGAGACTCCAAAAGTCCATCTGCATGGAGCTTCTTCATGCGCTTGACACCAATGTGACCAAGGCGGCAGTGCCACAAGTATGTGGGACTATTTATCAACTTTACATCTTTTGGTATTCACACTATGAACATGTGTAACATCACGTTTGAGATTCATGGTCTATGTGAGAGTTCTTTGTGGGGTTAGGTATGTTTCCATGGGCTTGCGTCAAGAGGAAGATCTCAAATAACCCATGGAGGATGACATCAAGTGGTGATCGTCATCAAGATTGCGGTGTACAAGTTCAAGTGGTGCATCACGAAGAGATCACATGCTTGAAGCTTGCCATCCATTGTGGTTACAATGGACATGTGAAGATGTGCCAAAGAGAGCTCACCCATAGTGGAGTATGGGAGAGCAATCTACTAGTCTTCATTGACCCGGCATAGTCAAGAAAGGTGGTCCATCTTGAGGAAGTCAAGATCGTCATCATCTAGCTCAAGTGGACTATGTGCAAGGCAAAGGTTTGCCCTTGATAGGTTTTCTGTTTTACCGTTCTTGTGGTGGTTGTTGGGAGACCGGGTTATAGGATCGATTGTCGTACTATCAAGGGGGGCTCTCAAGTTAGTAGCTTGATCATGTCATTCATAGAGAGCTCGAACCATTGCATCCTTGTGTCATCTTTCTTGGTTCTTGTTTGGTGTTTCTCCTTGTGAGATTTGGAGCTTATGGTCATCTTCATGACAAGCTCGAGTTCATCGAAAACAGAGTTCACATGCATCTTCTATGATATTTTTGATGTTGTTTTTTTGCTGGTTCTTCACCTATACCAATATAAAAAGACCCAAAGAGGCAGATCCAACTGATCTCGGCCATCAAACTAAGTCAATCTAACGACCTAGACTGCTTCAATGGCGAGTGTTCAACGTGTTTAACGTGTAATTACTATCATACCAAATATTGCACTAATCACATAATTAACACACAAATAATAGCATACTTAATATCCGCGTGCAATTAATATATTGCCTAAATATTAACGTGCATTGCACGTGCGCATTTACTAGTTCATAGAGGTTTCACATATCTGTTTGGATAGTACTTGTCGTCATCTATCCAACAAGCTTGAGTTTGATCAATTCGGAGCTCGTTTGTAGAAGTTATGGCAGTTCTGGTTTCCTGCATCCATCTGTTTCTCTTCGGCAGTTTTCAGCTTCCAAGCGGTAGTATCGCGCTGCTCCACGGTAGTACCACTCGTACGGTACTTCCGCTATGAGCTACCGCACTCTCTTTCGCTTGTTTTCATGCTTCTGTAAATGGGCGGCAGTAGCACGGTAGTAGGGGGCGGTAGTACCGTCCGCGCGGTACTATTGTTTGTCTATTGTCGTTGCCACTACCGCCTATCTTCTTGTTTCTGTAGTCCCTCGCTGCCTCCACGATAGTAGGGCATGGTAGTACCGTTGTATGCAATACGACCATCCTACCTACCCTCCCTCTACAGCCGCTAGTTCTCTATGTCCAGAGACACTAAGCGGTAGTACCGCTTGTGAGGACGGTAATACAGCTCCGGCGGCACTACCGTGCCTGAACTTGTATTCTCTCAGTGCTACACCTAGAACTACCGCCCCAAGCGGTAGTACCACTCACCTGAGTGGTAGTACCGCTTGTGTGTGGACTGAAGGCATAACGGTTGGATTTGGGAGGGCCTATAAAAGGGGGTCTTCTTGCATTCTATCTTTCGAGCTCGTTTGCCCCCATTGTTGACCTTCTTCGAGCTTGCTATCTCTCAATCCTTCCAATGATTCTTGCTAGTTCTTGAGGGTAAAGGGAGAGGAGATCTAGATCCACATTTCCATCAATCACTTTCTCCTGTATGTGAGGAGAACCCCTTGGATCTAGATCTTGGAGTTATTTGTGTTGTCTTATTCGTTCTTCCTCTCATTTTCCTCCATAACATTAGTTGTTGTGGTGGGATTTGGGAGAGAAGGACTTGGGCACTCCGTGTGCCGTGTGCCCTTGCCATTGCATTAGTTGCATCGGTTTGAGTTCTCCACGATTATACGTGGAAGTAAAGTTTGATAGCTTGTTACCCTTGGGTGCTTGGTACCCTAGAGCTTGTTCCTCTTGGGTTCTTGGGCGCCCTAGAGGGTTGTTGGTGACTCGGAGCTCAATCATTGTGGTGTGAAGCTCCGGGCAAGCGTTGGGAGTCTTCAATTAGGTTGTGGAGATTGCCCCGAGCAATTTGTACGGGTTTCGGTGACCGCCCCCAAGGGTTGCCATTTGTACGGGTTCGGTGACCGCCCTCAAGGGTCCCTTAGTGGAATCACCGCATCTTGCATTATGCGAGGGGTGAGGAGATTACGGTGACCCTAGTGGCTTTTTGGGGAGCATTGTGCCTCAACACCGCTCCAAACGGAGATTAGCATCCGCAAGGGTGTGAACTTCGGGATAAATCATCGTCTCCGCGTGCTTCAGTTATTTATTACACGAGCCCTTTACTTATGCACTTTACTTTGTGATAGCCATCGTTTGACATGATATATATCTTGTTATCACTTAGTTGTTTATCTTGCTTAGCATAAGTTGTTGGTGCACATAGGTGAGCCTAGTCGATTTAGGTTTTGTGATTGACCAATTAAACGCTAGGTTTATTCCGCATTTGTTCAAGCCTAAACCATAATTATTTTAAAGCGCCTATTTACCCCCCTCCTCTAGGCGACATCCATGATCTTTCAGCAGCACCAACGAAGGAATCGCTCGGGTTCAGTTAGCAGTGAAGGGATTGATCGGCTTTAGTACGTGATGGGATCAATCGATCGTCCGGGTTCGGTAAGTGAACGTCTCGCTCGGGTTGAGTTAGCGAGCGCCTCGTACAATCGCGTGTACGAGAGAAACGAGCAAACCACTGCATCGCCCGGCCCCGACCACTCACCGTAACCGGGAACTCTCCGAAATTTTCCTCGCCCTCGCTTCTACCATGATTTTTTACGTCCTGGACGGCCCAAAGAATGTCATGTAGGTGCGTCTCCAGCCCGCCCAAAACGAAAAGCCCATTTTCTGTCATGATTTTTTGTCATAGAATGATAGAAGTAGGAGGTCACCACATCTATGATGATACATGTTTTTGTCACAATTATCGTCATAGAAGTGTCATAACCATGATAGAAAAAGTTCTCATTTGAGCCATAATGTCACAGATGTTTCTTTTTTTGTATGATCCCCCGCATGACCTGACAGCGACCCAGTTCTCCACCTCGCCGGAAGGTAGTATGGTCGTGCCAGCCAGCCCTGCACCTGCAACCAGCATCGACCTTAACACCACGCCTGGGTCTGACACCGGCCAGTCGGCCCCCGGGATGCAAAATAAGCGGACTCGTGTGATCCTTATGGCCAATCTTCCCGACGCCTGCAACATATTCGAGGAAACGCCGGTGCATGATGAGATGGGTACTACCAAGATTTCATGGAAAATATCATCTTTGAGGGTGTTGGCCATGACTACGATGCCGACGAGACCCAAATCCAGGATGGTCGCGGCCAAGATGGAGGTGCCGAACACTTCAGCGGCCACGGCAACCAAGAAGCCACCGACGGACAAGGCGAGCAATGGCAAGAAGATATGTATTGCAAAGAGGAAGAAGATGGCGTTGACGTTGTTTGTCGATGATCTCACTACACAAGCCAATGCACAAAAGAGGAGGCAGCAAATCATTCAGACGGGATCATACACCAAAGATGAGTACAAGTTGATTTGCGAGGGTTGGGAGGAAATAGGGCAAGATCCCAAGATCTGCGCCAAGGAAAAAGGAGCAATTTTTTGGGGGAGAGTTCATGTATACTTCCATGAACGTAGGATGTTCCCGCCCTACAAGTTTTCGAGCAAACGTGGCGTTGGTTCAATCCAAAAGAGGTGGGGTTCATCTAACAAGAATGCAACAAGTTTTGTGCCATCCTTGAGAGCATGCAAGGGCTTCTTGTGAGTGGCCTAGGCGTGAGCGACATGGCATACAATTTGTTCTCTCTGTTCATATGTCTTTTCATGTTTGTTGCATTGTGTCCTTCACTATTACATTGTTGTCATCACTTGTATTTGTAGGCATTCCAAGCTTTGGAAGCCTTCAAGGCCCAACATGGGAACAAGTCATTCACCCTCACCCATTGTTAGACGATCATTTGCAACTGCCCCAAGTTCAAGGAGCAATATGCCGCCCAAAAGAAGAATGAAGGGCCGACGATCATGGTTGAGCATGAAGAAGGGAAGAAGCGGCCGAGGGGCAAGACCAACTCCAAGGTGGACGAGAAGCATGAAGAATGGAGGGCTGACGGTCGTGGTTGAGCATGAACAAGGGGAGAAGCGGCCGAGGGGCAAGACCAACTCCAAGGTGGACAAGAAGCGTGATGCAGCGACATTTGCCTTACAAGAAATTTTGCAAGTCATGGTGACCCAAAAGGAAGCAAGGGAGGAGAGAAAGCGCCAAGAGAAACAGAAGCACATGAAGGTCTACATCAAGCTACAAACGAAGAAACTCGAGATGGAGGAGGTCGTTCAAAAGAAGAAGTTCGAGATGGAGGAGGCCGTCCAAATGAAGAAGTTTGAGATTGAAGCGACCAAAGCGAAGACCAGAGCAAAAAAAGGTGGCGCTCACTTGCATGTCGGAGGAGGTGGAGATCATGAAGGTGGACCTGAGCAAGGTGTCCCCGAGGAGAAGGCCATGGTTCCTGAAGAAGCAAAAAGAATTTCTCGAGCTTGATTGAGCTATGGCCGAGAGCACCATCATTTTGTACGCTTGTGTATCAGCCTGAACTAGGGGCCGGGAATGGCCCCTTTTTTTAGCGCTCGCAAGTGTGCCTACCACTGGCAAGTGTGTCGGCGTGAACTTGGGGCATTTTTTGTAGGCTGGCATGTATGTCGGCCGCTGGCACTCTGGCCAACATGACTAGTTTTTATGTTCATAGCAAATGGTCCTGGCGGACGCACGAAATGCATCGGCCGATTGGGCGCAGCGGCCAGATTTGGTTCTGCATGACCTTTTTGTTCTTCTTATTTATCTACTATCTCTATTTAGTTTTCTCATTTTTCTGTTTTTTCCTGTTCGCTTTTACTTCATTGTATATAACTTTTTTCGCTCTTAGTTCATCATATATAAACAAGTTCACCGTATATTAGAAAAAATGTTCAATGTCAAATGCAAAAAAAATGTGTGTATTTAGAAAATGATCATCATATATTAAAGGATTATTCTCCGTATATTAGAATAATTTTGGTATTCATTAACATCTTTTTAAAACATTTATGTAAATTCATGAACATGTTTTTTGAAATATGTTTTAATCAAACTTTGTTCCTTACTGAAAATATATAAATGCTAGCTTTTTTGGACGGAGGGAGTAGCAATCAGATTTTTTTTATGTACTAGTAAATGAGCACGTGCAATACACGTTGATATCAGGGAGAAAATTAACTGCACGTTGATATTAGGTAGGATATCAGTTACGTGTTAATTATAAGATTAATACAGACGTTGATATTTGGTATGCAATCAATTGCACACTCAACATGTTGAAAGCTCATCATTGAAGCAATCTAGGTCGTTGGATTGACATGATTTGATGGCTGAGATTAATGAATCTGTCCCTTTAGGTCTTTTTATATTAATATAGATGGGTATATAGTGATCCTATTTTTTCGAGGGGAGCTAGCCGCCGCATTTACGTATAGACCAGCTAACCAGGCGGACGCGGGGAGAGCTGGTTTTTAGTTATGGGCTTTGACAAATTAAAATCAAACGAACATGACAAACGATGAAAGAATAAGCTGCGGCTAACATTATATTTAGATGTGAGGTACTACTACTCACATCTAAATGTGATATAGGATCCTATTTTAAAAGCTAAAAATAAAAATTGGCCCTTAGGTCAACTCCACTGCGATCCTAAACGGACGTCCGGTTTAACCGCTTCTCGTCCATTTGAAATAGCAATGGGTGCTAAAACGGAGACGCATGTCCGGCTTTTGCTGGAGGCGCCCAACACGGCGACTACTCCAAACTGTCCGCCTCGCCCACGTGCCCACGCATGCGCCCGCAGTCGCCCTCGCGCCGTGCTTGCCGCTCGCCCTTCGCGCTGCGCTCGCCGCCGCAGCCACCGC
>NC_057805.1:307486222-307518174 GCF_018294505.1 Triticum aestivum | reverse complement strand
GCGCGGCCACGCCCGGCCGGCCGTCAAACTGCGTGTCGAGCAGGAGGTAAAGAGAAAAAGGAGGAGAAGAAAGGAATGGGTGGGTGGGTGGGCTCCTTTGGTTTCATTGACAGGCGGGCCAGGGTCACATGCAAGCGGACGAGGCCGGACGAGGACGCAGCCCAAAGTGTCCGCTTCAGACGCAAACCCAGCTTAAATTTGCGCCTAGGATGGGGCAAGACCGTTCAGAAACAGACGCTTTTTACAGAGATGTCATGCGTTGAGCTGTCTCATATGTCCGTTTTACCCCAAACAAACAGATCCGGACAATTTAGAGTCGTGCAAGTGAGACCCTTGCACATGTCGTGGGGAATCGGAGTAATTTCGAGGTCTTTGAGGAAAGCGGCAAAAGGGTAGCGACCGCAATGGGGTGGAAGTGCGTGGGTCTGGAGTGGAAAGAGGCCGTTCCTCGGTTCCTGCCGCACCGCATCCGTCCAAGCGCAACCGTCTCGTTGGACGCCCCCAGATCCGACCCTCTCGACCCGGCCACCCCCACTCCACACCCCCACCCGAGGCAGGAGACCGCGGCCGCCACTGACCCATCCCCACATACCACACACGTATCCCCACCTCCTCAGATCCGAGCGCCATGGCCGCCCATCCCCACCCGCATTGCTATGCCTACCGCTAGCACCTCCATGGCCGCCGCCGCCTCCTGCCGGAGCCCGCTCGTCTGGTTCTTCTCCCTCGCCGCCGCGCTCTTCTTCGCCTCCTGGTACCTCCTCCTCGACTCCGCCGCCGCCCCGACCGCGCTCGATGCCCGCCGCCAGGGCCTCCGCCCCGCCTCTCCAGGCAGAAAATGCGATCCGGACAAGGCGCTGCTGCGCGTCTACATGTACGACCTGCCCCTCGAGTTCCACTTCGGCATGCTCGACTGGGAGCCTGGGAGCGGCGGCGGCGGCCTTTGGCCGGACGTCAGGCACGGCGTGCCGGAGTACCCCGGAGGGCTCAACCTGCAGCACAGCATCGAGTACTGGCTCACGCTGGACCTCCTCGCCTCCGAGCAGGGCGCGCCCACGCCGTGCAACGCCGTCCGGGTGCGCGACCCCGCCAGGGCCGACGTCGTCTTCGTGCCCTTCTTCGCCTCCCTCAGCTTCAACCGCCACTCCAAGGTCGTGCCGCCCGCGCGGACCAGCGAGGACCGGGCGCTGCAGCGGAGGCTGATCGAGTTCCTCGCCGCGCGGCCGGAGTGGCGGAGGTCCGGCGGGAGGGACCACGTCGTCCTCGCGCACCACCCCAACGGGATGCTCGACGCGCGCTACAAGCTCTGGCCCTGCGTCTTCGTGCTCTGCGACTTCGGGAGGTACCCACACAGGGTGGCCAACATCGACAAGGACGTCATCGCCCCGTACCGGCATGTCGTCGACAACTTCTTCAATGACTCCACCGGCTACCACGACCGGCCGACCTTGCTCTACTTCCAAGGCGCCATTTACAGGAAAGATGTGAGTACCCTTTGATGAAACCTTACTAGTTTTAGCTTAAGCAGGGAATTAAAATCGTGGTGTGATTAGTCAACTTCCATTTTTAATAATGTAGCTATTGATTTTAAAAGTTGCTTTGCATGTGTCCTTCTCCTACATAGATTTGAGAATGTTTGCCATGTACTGCTACTATTTAACCGATTTAAGTTTCAGTCAGTAGCACGATCCTAGGCTAGCACAACCTCATCTGTAGTCTGGAGTCTGGACACCCTCCGTGGTACTTGATTTGGACTTCAATGATTCTGGCTACGGGAAATATCCTAGTTGCAAATAATTGCCATTGGCATTGCCTTGTTCACTATCCAGCTGAGTTTGGTTGGCTCGTCTTGCTCATTAATCCAGCTCACTTTGGTATGCTATCACTTCTTTCATGTGACTGTTACCTACTTATAAGCCCCGTTTATGTCATAGCTCTAATGAGTCGGTTTAATACTTAAGAGGTTCTATAATCTGATAAGGTTGAGAATCCAAATTGTGATTGTCGCTTTCACACATTTGTGGCAAGTAGTGTATAATATGGTTTATTAAGCAAGATATATGAATTATTGACTGTCTGAAAACCAAGGTCCTGAGAATGTATGATCTGTGTGAAATATTGATGATTCTCATGGTTGTGATCTTTTGAATCACAACCTTGCAGGGTGGTTTCATCCGACAGGAACTTTACTATCTTCTCAAAGATGAGAAAGATGTGCACTTCTCATTTGGAAGTGTGGCTGGTAATGGGATTGAGGAATCGACACGGGGTATGAGGGCATCCAAATTCTGCCTCAACATTGCAGGGGATACGCCATCCTCCAACCGTCTATTCGATTCCATAGTCAGTCACTGTGTGCCCGTCATTATCAGCGATGAGATTGAACTCCCATTTGAAGATATCCTTGACTACTCCAAGTTCTGCATCATAGTGCGTGGTGCAGATGCTGTTAAGAAGGGCTTTCTGATAAATCTGATCAAAGGGATAAGCCCAGAAGAGTGGACAAGCATGTGGAACAAACTGAGGGAGGTAGAAGGGCACTTTGAATACCAGTACCCATCTCAGCCTGACGATGCTGTCCAGATGATCTGGAAGACCATAGCTCGAAAGGTGCCTTCAATTCGGCTGAAGGTCAACAGATTACAAAGATTTTCCCGGTCTGAAGCTAACAAAACAAACGATTCTCCGGCAAGATCTTCCTGGCTAGAAAATCAAGCTCGTTGATTTTGGACCAACAAACTCTCCCAGCTGGTTTTCAGTCCTCTGCAAGAGGAGTGCCCATAGTGAAGCTGAGCTTGAACCTCGAAGCCAGGAGCAACAGCTACAAGAGATTAATGGAGTAAAGTACTCCTGATACAGTTTACCATCACAATATTACAGATCCGAGGGCCTGATTTTTGTTCTTCTCCAATTTTCGTCGAAAATGTGCTCAACCGTGTAGATTAGGGACAATAACTTTTTGTATCAGAATCTGTATATCCTAGGCAGTAGCGTAATTACTGATCATTTCCAATCTAGTCTTATACTACTTCAGAGGTGTAACTCCCCATTCTCGGAGCAAGAGTTTTTATGGTTCCTTGCTCGATTCTATCCATGTGATACCTGCAGATGACCGGCATATGTCGTCCTTCCCTTCCATTATTGGGTCATGACAAGAATTGCTGCTGTTCAGGTGATTGCATAGGTGCGCTCAAGTCTCGGTTGCCTCTTCGCTCTTGGTAACTACTTGCCTATCTGATCTGGGCAATTTACCCACTGAGCTGCAAGCCAGGTATACTCCTGACTGGCTTTGCGGCTGCCTCATGGGTGGAGTCCTGAATTGTCAAGAATAATATTGGTCGATATCGAGATGCCTTGAATGCGGTTTCAGAAGATGAGCATGGCCAATGAACGAAACACATACTAGTATCAAACCATCACAAGTCCCAAAACCTCTTCAAGCTCGACTGGAAAACCTGTGAGAGTTCTATGCGCTACTTTCCGGCACGGAAGGGGTGACTATCACCTCATCAAGTACCACTTTCCTCCCACTCAATTCTTTGGAGAGAAACTCCTTCTCCAGAAAGGACCCGTTCTTGGCAACGAAGATCTTGCCTTCGGATCTGAGGAAGAAGGTATACCCAATAGTTTCCTTAGGGTATCCTATGAAGACGCATTTCTCCGACTTGGGTTCGAGCTTTTCAGGTTGAAGTTTCTTGACATAAGCATCGCATCCCCAAACTTTTAGAAACGACAGCTTAGGTTTCTTCCCAAACCATAATTCATACGGTGTCGTCTCAACGGATTTCGACGGAGCCCTATTTAAAGTGAATGCGGCAGTCTCTAAAGCATAGCCCCAAAATGAGAGCGGTAAATCGGTAAGAGACATCATAGATCGCACCATATCCAATAGAGTGCGATTACGACGTTCGGACACACCATTTCTCTGAGGTGTTCCAGGCGGCGTGAGTTGCGAAACTATTCCACATTTCCTTAAGTGTGTACCAAACTCGTGACTAAAAAATTCTCCACCACGATCTGATCGTAAGAATTTTATTTTCCTGTCACGTTGATTCTCAACCTCACTCTGAAATTCCTTGAACTTTTCAAAGGTTTCAGATTTGTGCTTCATTAGGTAGACATACCCATATCTACTTAAGTCATCAGTGAGAGTGAGAACATAACGATATCCTCCGCGAGCCTCAACACTCATTGGACCGCACACATCGGTATGTATGATTTCCAATAAGTTGGTTGCTCGCTCCATTGTTCCGGAGAACGGAGTCTTGGTCATCTTACCCATGAGGCATGGTTCGCACGTGTCAAATGATTCGTAATCAAGAGACTCCAAAAGTCCATCTGCATGGAGCTTCTTCATGCGCTTGACACCAATGTGACCAAGGTGGCAGTGCCACAAGTATGTGGGACTATTGTTATCAACTTTACATCTTTTGGTATTCACATAATGAACATGTGTAACATCACGTTCGAGATTCATCAAAAATAAACCATTGACCAGCGGGGCATGACCATAAAACATATCTCTCATATAAATAGAACAACCATTATTCTCAGATTTAAATGAGTAGCCATCTCGAATTAAATGAGATCCAGATACAATGTTCATGCTCAAAGCTGGCACTAAATAACAATTATTGAGGTTTAAAACTAATCCCGTGGGTAGATGCAGAGGTAGCGTGCCGACGGCGATCACATTGACCTTGGAACCATTCCCGACGCGCATCGTCACCTCGTCATTTGCCAGTCTTCGTTTATTCCGCAGTTCCTGTTTTGAGTTACAAATATGAGCAACCGCACCGGTATCAAATACCCAGGAGCTACTACGAGTACTGGTAAGGTACACATCAATTACATGTATATCACATATACCTTTGGTGTTGCCGGCCTTCTTGTCCGCTAAGTATTTGGGGCAGTTCCGCTTCCAGTGACCACTTCCCTTGCAATAAAAGCACTCAGTCTCAGGCTTGGGTCCATTCTTTGACTTCTTCCCGGCAACTGGCTTACCGGGCGCGGCAACTCCCTTGCCGTCCTTCTTGAAGTTCTTCTTACCCTTGCCCTTCTTGAACTTAGTGGTTTTATTCACCATCAACACTTGATGTTCTTTTCTGATCTCCACCTCCGCTGATTTCAGCATTGAATATACCTCGGGAATGGTCTTTTCCATCCCCTGCATATTGAAGTTCATCACAAAGCTCTTGTAGCTTGGTGGAAGCGACTGAAGGATTCTGTCAATGACCGCGTCATCCGGGAGATTAACTCCAGCTGAGACAAGCGGTTGTGTAACCCAGACATTCTGAGTATGTGCTCACTAACAGAACTATTCTCCTCCATTTTACAGCTGAAGAACTTGTCGGAGACTTCATATCTCTCGACCCGGGCATGAGCTTGGAAAACCATTTTCAGCTCCTCGAACATCTCATATGCTCCATGTTTCTCAAAACGCTTTTGGAGACCCGGTTCTAAGCTGTAAAGCATGCCGCACTGAACGAGGGAGTAATCATCAGCACGTGATTGCCAAGCGTTCATAACGTCTTGGTTCTCTGGGATTGGTGCTTCACCTAGCGGTGCTTCTAGGACATAATCTTTCTTGGCAGCTATGAGGATGATCCTCAGGTTCCGGACCCAGTCCGTATAGTTGGTGCCATCGTCTTTCAGCTTGGTTTTCTCTAGGAACGCGTTGAAGTTGAGGACAACGTGGGCCATTTGATCTACAAGACATATTGTAAAGATTTTAGACTAAGTTCATGATAATTAAGTTCATATAATCAAATTATTCAATGAACTCCCACTCAGATAGACATCCCTCTAGTCATCTAAGTGAAACATGATCCGAGTTAACTAGGCCGTGTCCGATCATCACGTGAGATGGACTAGTCAAGATCGGTGAACATCTCCATGTTGATCGTATCTTCTATACGACTCATGCTCGACCTTTCGGTCCTCCGTGTTCCGAGGCCATGTCTGTACATGCTAGGCTCGTCAAGTCAACCTAAGTGTATTGCTTGTGTTCCGAGGCCATGTCTGTACATGCTAGGCTCGTCAACACCCGTTGTATGCGAACGTTAGAATCTATCACACCCAATCATCACGTGGTGCTTCGAAACAACGAACCTTCGCAACGGTGCACAGTTAGGGTGAACACTTTCTTGAAATTATTATAAGGGATCATCTTACTTACTACCGTCGTTCTAAGCAAATAAGATGCAAAAACATGATAAACATCACATGCAATCAAATAGTGACATGATATGGCCAATATCATTATGCTCCTTTGATCTCCATCTTCGGGGCACCATGATCATCTTCGTCACCGGCATGACACCATGATCTCCATCATCATGATCTCCATCATTGTGTCTTCATGAAGGCGTCACGCCAACGATTATTTCTACTTCTATGGCTAACGCGTTTAGCAACAAAGTAAAGTAATTTACATGGCGTTATTCAATGACACGCAGGTCATACAAAATAATAAAGACAACTCCTATGGCTCCTGCCGGTTGTCATACTCATCGACATGCAAGTCGTGATTCCTATTACAAGAATATGATCAATCTCATACATCACATATATCATTCATCACATCTTCTGGCCATATCACATCACATAGCACTTGCTGCAAAAACAAGTTAGACGTCCTCTAATTGTTGTTGCAAGTTTTTATGTGGCTTGTATAGGTTTCTAGCAAGAACGTTTCTTACCTACGTAAAACCACAACGTGATTTGCCAATTTCTATTTACCCTTCATAAGGACCCTTTTCATCGAATCCGTTCCGACTAAAGTAGGAGAGACAGACACCCGCTAGCCACCTTATGCAACTAGTGCATGTCAGTAGGTGGAACCTGTCTCACGTAAGCGTACGTGTAAGGTCGGTCCGGGCCGCTTCATCCTACAATAACGCCGAAACAAGATAAGACTAGTAGCGGCAAGAAGAATTGGCAACATCGACGCCCACAACTGCTTTGTGTTCTACTCGTGCATAGTAACTACGCATAGGCCTGGCTCATGATGCCACTGTTGGGAATCGTAGCATAATTTTAAAATTTTCCTATGCTCACCAAGATGCATCTATGGAGTATACTAGCAATGAGGGGAAAGGAGTGCATCTACATACCCTTGTAGATCGTGAGCGGAAGCGTTCCAATGAACGTGGATGACGGAGTCGTACTCGCCGTGATCCAAATAACCGATGACCGAGTGCCGAACGGACGGCACCTCCGCGTTCAACACACGTACGGTGCAGCGACGTCTCCTCCTTCTTGATCCAGCAAGGGGAAGGAGAGGTTGATGGAGATCCAGCAGCACGACGGCGTGGTGGTGGACGTAGCGGGTCTCGGCAGGGCTTCGCCGAGCTTCTGCGAGAGGGAGAGGTGTAGTAGGGGAGGAGGGAGGCGCCCAAGGCTGTTGTACTACTGCCCTCCCTCCCCCCCTTTATATAGGCCCCCTGGGAGGAGGGGCGCCGGCCAAGATCCCATCAAGGGAGGGGGCGGCTGTAACGCCCCGGACACACCCGCCGGTGGTCGTTACTCCTGGCAGGATCTAGACTGGCCCCACAGATCAATACTAGTCTTTTCTGCGCACTTTGTCCTCACTCGTGCGCACCCGGGAGAAACTTCCCGGTCGGTCACCCATCCTGAAACTACTCCAAGCTGAGCACGCTTAACTTTAGAGTTCTGTCCGAATGGGCTTCCGGAAAAGAAGGAATTCCTTATTGATATGAGTAGTCTATCATCCCTAATAAGCCAGGCTATCACATACACCCCTACTCAGAGGAACCGACGTCCTCGTCGGGCCACAGGAACGTTCCCTCTTGGCACATACGTCTGTGCATCCAGTCCGGTACATGTGCCATGCCGTGTGCCACGACGGGTCACAAACGTCATGAACAACATGACTGCGCACCTATCCGCAAATATCCGTGTAACCGCGAGGATCGGCTCTGATACCAACTTGTAACGCCCCGGACACACCCGCCGGTGGTCGTTACTCCTGGCAGGATCTAGACTGGCCCCACAGATCAATACTAGTCTTTTCTGCGCACTTTGTCCTCACTCGTGCGCACCCGGGAGAAACTTCCCGGTCGGTCACCCATCCTGAAACTACTCCAAGCTGAGCACGCTTAACTTTGGAGTTCTGTCCGAATGGGCTTCCGGAAAAGAAGGAATTCCTTATTGATATGAGTAGTCTATCATCTCTAATAAGCCAGGCTATCACAGCGGCGGCCAAGGGGGGAGACTTGCCCCCCAAGGCAAGTGGGGCGCCCCCACCTTAGGGTTTCCAACCCTAGGCGCAGGGGGGAGGCCCATGGGGGGCGCCCCAGCCCACTAGGGGCTGGTTCCCTTCCCACTTCAGCCCATGTGGCCCTCCGGGATAGGTGGCCCCATCCGGTGGACCCCCGGGACCCTTCCGGTGGTCCCGGTACAATACCGGTGACCCCCGAAACTTTCCCGGTGGCCGAAACTTGACTTCCTATATATAATTCTTCACCTCCGGACCATTCCGGAACTCCTCGTGACGTCCGGGATCTCATCCGGGACTCCGAACAACTTTCGGGTTTCCGCATAGTCATATCTCTACAACCCTAGCGTCACCGAACCTTAAGTGTGTAGACCCTACGGGTTCGGGAGACATGCAGACATGACCGAGACGCCTCTCCGGTCAATAACCAACAGCGGGATCTGGATACCCATGTTGGCTCCCACATGTTCCACGATGATCTCATCGGATGAACCACGATGTCGAGGATTCAATCAATCCCGTATACAATTCCCTTTGTCAACCGGTATGTTACTTGCCCGAGATTCGATCGTCGGTATCCCAATACCTTGTTCAATCTCGTTACCGGCAAGTCTCTTTACTCGTACCGCAATGCATGATCCCGTGACCAACGCCTTAGTCACATTGAGCTCATTATGATGATGCATTACCGAGTGGGCCCAGAGATACCTCTCCGTCATACGGAGTGACAAATCCCAGTCTCGATCCGTGCCAACCCAACAGACACTTTCGGAGATACCCGTAGTGCACCTTTATAGTCACCCAGTTACGTTGTGACGTTTGGCACACCCAAAGCACTCTTACGGTATCCGGGAGTTGCACGATCTCATGGTCTAAGGAAAAGATGCTTGACATTGGAAAAGCTCTAGCAAACGAAACTACACGATCTTTTATGCTATGCTTAGGATTGGGTCTTGTCCATCACATCATTCTCCTAATGATGTGATCCCGTTATCAACGACATCCAATGTCCATAGTCAGGAAACCATGACTATCGGTTGATCAACGAGCTAGTCAACTAGAGGCTTACTAGGGACACGTTGTGGTCTATGTATTCACACATGTATTATGATTTCCGGATAACACAATTATAGCATGAACAATAGACAATTACCATGAACAAAGAAATATAATAATAACCATTTATTATTGCCTCTAGGGCATATTTCCAACACAAATGCGTCGGCACGGACGCGAAGCAGACTCCATTTGGGTTTGGGTCGCCGTGTTGGGCCTTCTCTTTTGTCCGCGCCGACCCAAACGGACGGTGGCGGACGAAATGGGTTGCCCCATTGGAGTTGCTCTGACTGGCCTCTGCACTAATTTTCAGAAGAGTTCAATTGTCCCGTGCGATGCGGGCTTCTAGATTTAGATTTTTTTTAGGGTCGAAACCAAGCTTTACTCATTCAAATTCCACAGTTTGTGGGATACAAAACGGATCGTGCGGGACCGACATCCACAAATGCCGCCCTTGATCCAGAGATTGAGCAAACTTGGCGAATCTATCGGCGTCGTGATTTGCCGCTCTACTTTCAAACATGAAATTACAAGTAAAATTGACAACTCTATTGTTTATTTCGGTGATGATAGCTCCATATCTCGTGCTGCTTCCACGGTGAATATCACCTACAGCCTGCTTAGAATCGGATGCGATGATGAAGCTCTGAAGGTGAAGATCCATTGCTAGTGAAAGGCCCTCTCTGCATGCCAATGCCTCCAATGTAGCCACATCAGAGATCCCGTTGATTACCAGTGCTGAGCTTCCAAGAAAGTCCCCTGTGTTGTCTCGGCATACTGCCACCGCTGCTCCCCTTTTATGCACTTTCGAGACTGCAGTATCTACATGGATTTTTGCGTACCCTGGGGGGCGCTTTAGGCTTTACCACTGCAGGTTTGGTGGCAGCCTGTACCTTCTTCCTTTGAACTGGTAGAAGATCGAGCTCAAGGATGAACCTCGAGATGAATTGGTGAGTAGCGGCCGGACTTTGGAATATTTGTTCATGGATTGCCTTCCTTCTTGCCCACCATATGGCCCAGAGTGTAACCGATAAGCGGATAAAAGCCTCATGAGATAAAGAGTCGATCATGGTAAATAACCACTGTTTTGCATTCGGTTCCGTCGTCGCACAGAGATGTTCAGCTAGCTCTCCATCCACCATTGCCCAAATACATCGGGACATCGAGCACTCCAGAAGAGAATGTCGCCAAGAATCTGGCGCACCACAAAGCCCACACGCACTTGAGGTAGCCATTTTTCTGTGTGCTCGGACATCCTCAGTTGGAATGGATTGCTTGGCAAACCTCCAGAGAAACATTCTGATCTTGCCTGGAACCTGAATCTGCCACATTTTCTTCCATGAATCAGCATCTCTATCTGAGCTAGAAGATCCCGTTGACCCATCCAGCCACACACCTCTTCTGTATTTTGTTTCTACCATCATCCTGTACGCTGATCTAACCGAGAAACAACCATTTTTATCGAAGAACCATGTCCATGTATCCGGTATATTGCTAGTGCACACCGGTATCTCCAAGATCGCTGTTATATCGATTGGGAGGCAAACTTTCTGCAACCTCACTAGGTTCCATGTGGCCGATGTGGCATCAATGAGTTCAGCTACCATCTGTGGGGGGTTTCCTATTCGGGCTCCATATGGCCGCATCATCTCCTTCCTTGGAATCCAATTCTCATTCCATATATTAGTGGAGTTGTCGTTGCCGATTGTCCTGATCAATCCTTGTTTCAATATGTCACGGCCTTCCACTATAGATCGCCATACCTGGCTCGGATGGCTGCCTAGTTCAGCTGACAGGATAGATGACTCTGGGAAATAGATGCTTTTAAGAATTCGAGCACTTAGTGACTCCGGGTTCACAAGGATCCTCCAAGCCTGCTTTGCCAAAAGTGCCAAGTTAAACAATTCAAAATCCTTGAACCCCAATCCTCCCATATGCTTTGGTTGTGTCATCGCCTCCCATGAGATCCAACTAGGTTTGCGTTTTCCTTCTTTGCTGCCCCACCAAAACTTCCTGATTAGCATATTTAGATGTTCACAAAGTCCCCTAGGCAACTTGAAACATGACATAGAGAAAACAGGAACCGCCTGTGCAACTGACTTGATTAAGACTTCCTTGCCTGCCGTTGACATTGTTTTTTCAATCCAGCCCTGCACTTTACTCCACAAGTAATCCTTCAGGTACTTGAATGCACCATTTTTGGAGGATCCCACATCAGATGGCATCCCTAAATATTTTGCACTTAGGGATTCATTTGGAACTTGGAGCAGAGCTTTTACCTCCTGTTTTATGCTATCAGGACACTTTTTACTGAAGAAAATGGATGACTTCTCATGGTTAATCCTCTGTCCCGAAGCTTGACAATATGTATGCAACAACTGGTTTACCTCATTCGCCCCATCTGCACTAGCCTTGAAAAACAGCAGGCTGTCATTAGCGAATAATAAGTGGTTAACTGGTGGTGCTGAAGCTGCCACCTGAATCCCACCTATGTTGGATGACTCGTCAATAGTTTTTAGGAGGCACGAAAGGCCCTCTGCTGCAATCAAGAATAGGTATGGGGAAATAGGGTCTCCCTGTCGAATTCCACGAGAAGGTTTGAACTCATTTAACTTCTTGCCATTGAAAAGAACTGAGAATTTCACATAACGTACCATACTCATGACTATGTTGACCCACCGTTCTGTAAATCCCAGTTTCAACATTATTCCTTGGAGATAGTCCCATTCCACTCTGTCATATGCCTTCATCATGTCCAATTTAAGTGCACAATGATTGTTTCTCTTTGATCTGTTACGCTTCATAAAATGCAGACACTCATAAGCGGTAATTATATTGTCAGTTATCAACCTGCCCGGAACAAAGGCTGATTGTTCTTCTGAAATGATGCCAGGAAGCACCAACTTGAGCCTGTTTGATATAACCTTTCATGCTATCTTGTAGAGCACATTACAAAGAGAAATTGGTCTAAACTGTGTCAACGAAGTAGGGTTCTTTACCTTGGGTATGAGGACCAAGATTGTGTCATTTATGCACTCTGCTGATTCAGTCCCATTTATAATGCGAAGGACGATATTTGTCACCTCTGTCCCACAGACATCCCAATGTCGCTGGAAAAATTGTGCTGGAAAACCATCAGGGCCCGGCGCCTTCGTGGGGAACATCTGGAAAAGTGCCACTTTGACTTCCTCCTTTGTATATTCTGCTTCAAGGATCTGGTTCATGGCTGGGGTTACCTTTTGGGGTACTGAGTCTAGCACCCGCATATCATGTGTTCCTTCAGACGAGTACAAGGAACTGTAAAAATTTGTAGCATGCTCCTCCATCTCGGATGCAACCTCAGTCACCCTCCCATCTGGCAAACTTAGTGCCTTGATCTGGTTCTTCTTTCTCCTTCTACTTGCCCTTAGGTGAAAGAAGTAAGTGTTCTTATCACCATGTATCAGCCACTCCACACGCGCCCTTTGGCACCAAAGAATTTCTTCTCTATTAAAAAGTTCCACCAGCCGGTCACAAATTTTCACTTCTGCATGGGAGGGCTTGATTCTCCCTGGGACTGAACGTAAAACCGCCAGTTGGTTCTGCGGGTTTCGGATCTCGCCCCTGACATTCCCAAATACGTTGCGATCCCATGCAGATAGATCCTCTGAAAGCGACCCAAGCTTTTCTTTAATCCCTTGCACTGTTCCCTGCTGGTTCTGTCCCCAACTATGCGCCACTGTCGCCGCAAGATTCTCGTGCGATTCCCACATTACTTCATATTTAAAGGGTCGGGGTTCACTAGTGCATGCATGCACGTCGATCAAAAGGAGCAGCAAGGGAGCGTGATCAAAAGAAGCAGTTGTTTCGTGGCACAGTTCAGCTTGTGGCATTGCCAGCGCCCAGTCAGCCGAAGCCACACATCTGTCCAACCTAACCCGAGTGAAAGTCCCTCCTGCTACCTTCTTCTCGAAGGTCCACGGGTTCCCCTTATACCCTATATCCGAGAGACCACAAGTGTCTAGGGCATCTCTAAATGCATCCATCTGCGCCTGGCTACGGTTGCCAACTCCGTCATGTTCATGGGCGTGTAACACTTCATTGAAATCACCCATAGCTGCCCACGGCAGCGAACTTGCATTCACAATGCTTCTCAACTTGTCCCACGTTTTATATCGTTCCGGGACTTGAGCCTCACCATAAACAAAGGTGATCCGAAAGGGAGCAGTCACCAGATCCTCAACTTCCATGTCTATGTGATACTGGGAGTAACCTATAACTTTAGCTTTTATTGAATCTTTCCAAAATACACCAAGACCACCACTCCTACCAGAACTACTAACTGCAAAACTCTTATTGAAGCCTAGTGTACCAACCAAATTTTCTACTCTCGATCCCTCTATCTGGGTTTCAAGGATACATAATATAGAGGGGGCAAAACGCCTCGTTAGACAACGAAGCTCATGAACTGTCGCGGGTTTGCCAGCCCCGCGACAATTCCAACTTATGATACTCATTGATCCCGGCGGCACCCCTCTAGAGGGCCCGCCAAGTTTTTTGCTACTGTTGTCAGGTTCTCACAAGCTTCAGAACTTGCCCTTGATCTCTTTGGTTCCCTCTTTGGTGGTGGACTGACCATGGAAGAGTCATGGGGGATTATCGCTAGCTGGTTATCACGCAGATCGTTGCCAACCAGCGCCTTAGCTCCAAAACCTCCCAACACATTGCTGCTTTCTCTTTTCCTGTTGCTTTCTTCCATATCAACATCATTCAGATTATCCTCTGAGTCCTCTTCTATGTCTTCCTTTCTTGAGCTGTTTCCATCACCTCTGCGCCCTCCACGGCGGCCTCCTCTTCGACCACGGCCCCTGCCTGGGCCCCGTCCAGTCCTCATGTACCAATCTTCTCTGAGCTCCTTGAAGATCAAGGCCGATGGAGGGTGAATCCCGGTGCTGTGTTCCTTGAAAAGGTGCCCTAGCATGCCGCATACGGCACACCAGTCTGGGAGTTTTTCATACTTCACTCTGTAAATTTGGCGCTTCGAGTCCCGTACCATTGACACCGCATTCTTTAGCGGCTTTGTGACATTGATTCGAACCCATACACGGTGAAAATTTCCCGTGAAATCCTGGGATGGAGGTTCGGTAAACAGCACTTCTCCCACCTTGGCCGCTAGGGCAGGGACCAGATGAGCGTAAAGGACAGGGACATCATGGATCTGGATCCATATCTCTATGGTGTCTAACTTAATAGTTGATGGTTTGGTCACCCCGTCATACTCCTTGATAATCACCGCATCGCCTCGGAAGTTCCAAGGTCCATCTTGCATCACTCTTTCCCAATCACCCAAACATGAAAACTGGATGGTGTATAGATTTTCTTCTAGCAGTCTGAACTTTACCTCCTGCGCCAGATCCCAAGCAGCGCGCAAGTTTCTGTAAAACCATGTCTGACTATAGGTTTTTTGGGAGTGAACCCTAGCCAGAGCTATCCACCTTGCAGCCGCCGGTGGAGCATCTTTTTGATCGAAAACAACGTCATCCAGATCCTCTTCTGAAGGAAATATGCCCTAGAGGCAATAATAAATTTATTATTTATTTCCTTATATCATGATAAATGTTTATTATTCATGCTAGAATTGTATTAACCGGAAACATAATACATGTGTGAATACATAGACAAACAGAGTGTCACTAGTATGCCTCTACTTGACTAGCTCGTTAATTAAAGATGGTTATGTTTCCTAACCATAGACATGAGTTGTCATTTGATTAACAGGATCACATCATTAGGAGAATGATGTGATTGACTTGACCCATTCCGTTAGCTTAGCACTTGATCGTTTAGTATGTTGCTATTGCTTTCTTCATGACTTATACATGTTCCTATGACTATGAGATTATGCAAATCCCGTTTACCGGAGGAACACTTTGTGTGCTACCAAACGTCACAACGTAACTGGGTGATTATAAAGGTGCTCTACAGGTGTCTCCAAAGGTACTTGTTGGGTTGGCGTATTTCGAGATTAGGATTTGTCACTCCGATTGTCGAAGAGGTATATCTGGGCCCACTCGGTAATGCACATCACTTAAGCCTTGCAATCATTGCAACTAATGAGTTAATTGCGGGATGATGTATTACGGAACGAGTAAAGAGACTTCCCGGTAACGAGATTGAACTAGGTATTGAGATACCGACGATCGAATCTCGGGCAAGTAACATACCGATGACAAAGGGAACAACGTATGTTGTTATGCGGTTTGACCGATAAAGATCTTCGTAGAATATGTGGGAGCCAATATGAGCATCCAGGTTCCGCTATTGGTTATTGATCGGAGACGTGTCTCGGTCATGTCTACATAGTTCTCGAACCCATAGGGTCCGCACGCTTAAAGTTTGATGACGGTTATATTATGAGTTTATGTGTTTTGATGTACCGAAGATAGTTCGGAGTCCCGGATGTGATCACGGACATGACGAGGAGTCTCGAAATGGTCGAGACATGAAGATTGATATATTGGACGACTATATTCGGACACCGGAATGGTTCCGGGGGTTATCAGATATATACCGGAGTACCGGGAGGTTACCGGACCCCCCGGGGGTTTAATGGGCCTACATGGGCCTTAGTGGAGAAGAGGAGGGGCGGCCAGGGCAGGCCGCGCGCCCCCTCCCCCTCTAGTCTGAATTGGACAAGGAGGGGGGGCGCCCCCCTTTCCTTCCTCTCTCCCTCCTCCTTCCCCCTTCTCCTAATCCAACAAGGAAGGGAGGGAGTCCTACTCCCGGTGGGAGTAGGACTCCTCCTGGCGCGCCCCCTCCTGGACGGCCGCCTCTCCCCCTTGCTCCTTTATATACGAGGGCAAGGGGGCACCCCATAGACACAACAATTGATCTCTTGATCTCTTAGCCGTGTGCGGTGCCCCCCTCCACCATAATCCACCTCGATCATATCGTAGCGGTGCTTAGGCGAAGCCCTGCGTCGGTAGCAACATCATCACCGTCACCACGCCGTCGTGCTGACGGAACTCTCCCTCGAAGCTCTGCTGGATCGGAGTTCGTGGGACGTCATCGAGCTGAACGTGTGCTGAACTCGGAGGTGCCGTGCGTTCGGTACTTGATCAGTCGGACCATGAAGACGTACGACTACATCAACCACGGTGTGCTAACGCTTTCGCTTTCGGTCTACGAGGGTACGTGGACACACTCTCCCCTCTCGTTGCTATGCATCACCATGATCTTGCGTGTGCGTAGGATTTTTTTTTGAAATTACTACGTTTCCCAGCAGTGGCATCCGAGCCTGGTTTTATGCGTAGATGTTATATGCACGAATAGAACACAAGTGAGTTGTGGGCGACACAAGTCATACTGCTTACCAGCATGTCACACTTTGGTTCGGCGGTATTTTTGGATAAAGCGGCCCGGACCGACATTACGCGTACGCTTACGCGAGACTGGTTTTACCGCCGTGCTTTGCACACAGGTGACTAGCGGGTGTTAGTTTCTCCAACTTTAGTTGAACCGAGTGTGGCTACGCCCAGTCCTTGAGAAGGTTAAAACAACACTAACTTGACGAACTGTCGTTGTGGTTTTGATGCGTAGGTAAGAACGGTTCTTGCTCAGCCCGTAGCAGGCACGTAAAACTTGCAACAACAAAGTAGAGGACGTCTAACTTGTTTTTGCAGGGCATGTTGTGATGTGATATGGTCAAGACGTGATGAGATATAAGTTGTTGTATGAGATGATCATGTTTTGTTGAAGTTATCGGCAACTGGCAAAAGTTTTATGGTTGTCTCTTTATTGCATAAGATGCAAGCGCCAAATAATTGCTTTACTTTATCGCTATGCGATAGCAATAGTTGCAAGAGCAATAGTTGGCGAGACGACCATGTGATGACACATTGATATACATCAAGATGATGGAGATCATGGTGTCATGCCGGTGACGATGGAGATCATGACGATGCTTTGGAGATGGAGATCAAAGGCACAAGATGATGATGGCCATATCATGTCACATATTATGATTGCATGTGATGTTTATCTTTTATACATCTTATTTTGCTTAGTTCAGCGGTAGCTTTATAAGATGATCTCTCACTAAATTATCAAGGTATAAGTGTTCTCCCTGAGTATGCACCGTTGCGAAAATTCTTCGTGCTGAGACACCACGTGATGATCGGGTGTGATAGGCTCTATGTTCAAATACAACGGGTGCAAAATAGTTGCACACGCGGAATACTCAGGTTAAACTTGACGAGCCTAGCATATAACAGATATGGCCTCAGAACACTGAGACCGAAAGGTCGAGCGTGAATCATATAGTAGATATGATCAACATAAATGATGTTCACCATTGAAACTACTCCATCTCACGTGATGATCGGACATGGTTTAGTTGATATGGATCACGTGATCACTTAGATGATTAGAGGGATGTCTATCTAAGTGGGAGTTCTTAAGTAATATGATTAATTGAACTTTAATTTATCATGAACTTAGTGCTGGTAGTATTAGCATATCTATGTTGTAGATCAATAGCTCGCGATGTTGCTCCCCGTTTAATTTTTATATGTTCCTAGAGAAAACTATATTGAAAGATGATAGTAGCAAATGATGCGGACTAGGTCCATGATCTGAGGATTATCCTCATTGCTGCACAGAAGAATTATGTCCTTGATGCACCGCTAGGTGACGAACCTATTGCAAGAGAGATGCAGACGTTATGAACGTTTGACAAAGCTCGGTGTGGTGACTACTTGATAGTTTAGTGCACCATGCTTTTCGGCTTAGAAACGGGATTTCAAAGACGTTTTGAACGTCATGGAGCACATGAGATGTTCCAAGAGTTGAAGTTAATATTTCAGACTCATGCCCGTATCGAGAGGTATGAGACCTCTCACAAGTACTTTGCCTATAAGATGGAGGAGAATAGCTCAACTAGTGAGCATGTGCTCAGATTGTCTGAGTGATACAATCGTTTGAATCAAGTGGGAGTTAATCTTCCAGATAAGATAGTGATTGACAAAGTTCTCTAGTCACTATCACCAAGTTACTAGAACTTCGTGATGAACTATAATATGCAAGGGATAACGGAAACGGTTACCAAGCTCTTCGTGATGCTGAAATCGACGAAGGTAGAAATCAAGAAAAGCATCAAGTGTTGATGGTTGACAAGACCACTAGTTTCAAGAAAAGGGCAAAGGGAAGAAGGGGAACTTCAAGAAGAACGGCAAGCAAGTTGCTACTCAAGTGAAGAAGCCCAAGTCTGTACCTAAGCCTGAGACTAAGTGCTTCTACTGCAAAGGGACTGGTCACTGGAAGCGGAACTGCCCCAAGTATTTGGCGGATAAGAAGGATGGCAAAGTGAACAAAGGTATATTTGATATACAGATTATTGATGTGTATTTTACTAGTGTTTGTAGCAACCCCTCAGTATTTGATACTGGTTCAGTTACTAAGAGTAGTAACTCGAAACGGGAATTGCAGAATGAATAGAGACTAGTTAAGAGTGAAGTGACGATGTGTGTTGGAAGTGGTTCCAAGATTGATATGATCATCATCGCATGCTCTCTACACTTTCGGGATTAGTGTTGAACCTAAATAAGTGTTATTTGGTGTTTGCGTTGAGCATGAATATGATTTGGTCATGTTTATTGCAATACGGTTATTCATTTAAGTTAGAGAATAATTGTTGTTCTATTTACATGAATAAAACCTTCTATGGTCATACACCCAATGAAAATGGTTTGTTGGATCTCGATCATAGTGATACACATATTCATAACATTGAAGCCAAAAGATGCAAAGTTAATAATGATAGTGCAACTCATTTGTGGCACTACCCTTTAGGTCATATTGGTGTAAAGCGCATGAAGAAACTCCATGTTGATGGGATTTTGGAATCACTTGATGCTTGCGAACCATGCCTTATGGGCAAGATGACTAAAGACTCTGTTCTCCAGAACAATGGAGCGAGCAACTGACTTATTGGAAATAATGCATACTGATGTATGCGATCTGATGATTGTTGAGGCTCGCGGCGGGTATCGTTATTTTCTGACCTTCACAGATGATTTGAGCAGATATGGGTATATCTTCTTGATGAAACATAAGTCTGAAACATTTGAAAAGTTCATATAATTTCAGAGTGAAGTGGAAAATCATCGTAACAAGAAAATAAAGTTTCTACGATCTGATCGTGGAGGAGAATATTTGAGTTACGAGTTTGGTCTTCATTTGAAACAATGCGGAATAGTTTCGCAACTCACGCCACCTAGAACACCACAGCGTAATGGTGTGTCCGAACATCGTATCCGTACTTTATTAGATACGGTGCAATCTATGATGTCTCTTACCGATTTACCACTATCGTTTTGGGGTTATGCATTAGAGACAGCTGCATTCACGTTAAATAGGGCACCATCTAAATCCGTTGAGACGACACTATATGAACTGTGGTTTGGCAAGAAACCAAAGTTGTCGTTCTTAAAGTTTGGGGTTGCGATGCTTATGTGAAAAAGTTTCATCCTGATAAGCTCAAACCCAAATCGGAGAAATGTGTCTTCATAGGATACCCAAAGGAGACAATTGGGTACACCTTCTATCACAGATCCGAAGGCAAGATATTCGTTGCTTATAATGGATCCTTTCTAGAGAAGGAGTTTCTCGCGAAAGAAGTGAGTGGAAGGAAAGTAGAACTTGATGAGGTAACTGTACCTGCTCCCTTATTGGAAAGTAGTTCATCACAGAAATTTGTTCATGTGACTCCTACACCAATTAGTGAGGAAGCTAATGATGATGATCATGTAACTTCAGATCAAGTTACTACCGAACATCATAGGTCAACCAGAGTGAGATCCGCACCAGAGTGGTACGGTAATCCTGTTCTGGAGGTCATGTTACTTGACCATGACGAACCTATGAACTATGAGGAAGCGATGATGAGCCCAGATTCCGCGAAATGGCTTGAGGCCATGAAATCTGAGATGGGATCCATGTATGAGAACAAAGTGTGGACTTTGGTTGACTTGCCCGATGATCGGCGAGCCATAGAAAATAAATGGATCTTCAAGATGAAGACGGACGCTGATAGTAGTGTTACTATCTACAAAGTTAGACTTGTCGAAAAAGGTTTTGACAAAGTTCAAGGTGTTGACTATGATGAGATTTTCTCACTCGTAGCGATGCTTAAGTCTGTCCGAATCATGTTAGCAATTGCCGCATTTTATGAAATTTGGCAAATGGATGTCAAAACTGCATTCCATAATGGATTTCTTAAAGAAGAGTTGTATATGATGCAACCAGAAGGTTTTGTCAATCCAAAAGATGCTAACAAAGTGTGTAAGCACCAGTAATCCATTTATGGACTGGTGCAAGCATCTCGGAGTTGGAATGTACGTTTTGATAGTGTGATCAAAGCATATAGTTTTATACAGACTTGCAGTGAAGCCTGTATTTACAAGAAAGTGAGTGGGAGCACTACAGCCTTTCTGATAAGTATATGTGAATGACATATTGTTGATCGAAAATGATGTAGAATTTTCTAGAAAGCATAAAGGAGTTTTTGGAAGGAGTTTTTTTCAAAGAAAGACCTCGGTGAAGCTGCTTACATATTGAGCATCAAGATCTATAGAGATAGATCAAGACGCTTGATAAGTTTTTTCAATGAGTACATACCTTGACAAGATTTTGAAGTAGTTCAAAATGGAACAGTCAAAGAAAGAGTTCTTGCCTGTGTTACAAGGTGTGGAATTGAGTAAGACTCAAAACCCGACCACGGCAGAAGATAGAAAGAGAATGAAAGTCATTCCCTATGCCTCAGCCATAGGTTCTATAAAGTATGTTATGCTGAGTACCAGACCTATTGTGTACCTCACCATCACTTTGGCAAGGGAGTACAATAGTGATCTAGGAGTAGATCACTGGACAGCGGTCAAAATTATCCTTAGCGGAATAAGGATATGTTTCTCGATTATGGAGGTGACAAAAGGTTCATCGTAAAAAGTTACGTCAATGCAAGCTTTGACACCGATCTGGATGACTCTAAGTCTCGATCTAGATACATATTGATAGTGGGAGCAATTAGCTAGAGTAGCTCCGTGCAGAGCATTGTTGACATAGAAATTTGCAAAATACATACGGATCTGAATATGGCAGACCCGTTGACTAAACTTCTCTCACAAGCAAAACATGATCACACCTTAGTACTCTTTGGGTGTTAATCACATAGCGATGTGAACTAGATTATTGACTCTAGTAAACCCTCTGGGTGTTGATCACATGATGATGTGAACTATGGGTGTTAATCACATGATGATGTGAACTATTGATGTTAAATCACATGGCGATGTGATCTAGATTATTGACTCTAGTGCAAGTGGGAGACTGAAGGAAATATGCCCTAGAGGCAATAATAAATTTATTATTTATTTCCTTATATCATGATAAATGTTTATTATTCATGCTAGAATTGTATTAACCGGAAACATAATACATGTGTGAATACATAGACAAACAGAGTGTCACTAGTATGCCTCTACTTGACTAGCTCGTTAATTAAAGATGGTTATGTTTCCTAACCATAGACATGAGTTGTCATTTGATTAACAGGATCACATCATTAGGAGAATGATGTGATTGACTTGACCCATTCCGTTAGCTTAGCACTTGATCGTTTAGTATGTTGCTATTGCTTTCTTCATGACTTATACATGTTCCTATGACTATGAGATTATGCAAATCCCGTTTACCGGAGGAACACTTTGTGTGCTACCAAACGTCACAACGTAACTGGGTGATTATAAAGGTGCTCTACAGGTGTCTCCAAAGGTACTTGTTGGGTTGGCGTATTTCGAGATTAGGATTTGTCACTCCGATTGTCGAAGAGGTATCTCTGGGCCCACTCGGTAATGCACATCACTTAAGCCTTGCAAGCATTGCAACTAATGAGTTAATTGCGGGATGATGTATTACGGAACGAGTAAAGAGACTTCCCGGTAATGAGATTGAACTAGGTATTGAGATACCGACGATCGAATCTCGGGCAAGTAACA
This sequence comes from Triticum aestivum, assembly GCF_018294505.1. NCBI lineage: Eukaryota > Viridiplantae > Streptophyta > Magnoliopsida > Poales > Poaceae > Triticum > Triticum aestivum. The sequence continues at coordinate 307,495,848 of NC_057805.1, read as the reverse complement.
TACCGATGACAAAGGGAACAGCGTATGTTGTTATGCGGTTTGACCGATAAAGATCTTTGTAGAATATGTGGGAGCCAATATGAGCATCCAGGTTCCGCTATTGGTTATTGATCGGAGACGTGTCTCGGTCATGTCTACATAGTTCTCGAACCCGTAGGGTCCGCACGCTTAAAGTTTGATGACGGTTATATTATGAGTTTATGTGTTTTGATGTACCGAAGATAGTTTGGAGTCCCGGATGTGATCACGGACATGACGAGGAGTCTCGAAATGGTCGAGACATGAAGATTGATATATTGGACGACTATATTCGGACACCGGAATGGTTCCGGGGGTTATCGGATATATACCGGAGTACCGGGAGGTTACCGGAACCCCCCGGGGTTTAATGGGCCTACATGGGCCTTAGTGGAGAAGAGGAGGGGCAGCCAGGGCAGGCCGCGCGCCCCCTCCCCCTCTAGTCCAAATTGGACAAGGAGGGGGTGTTGGAAATATGCCCTAGAGGCAATAATAAAATGGTTATTATTATATTTCCTTGTTCATGATAATTGTCTATTGTTCATGCTTTAATTGTGTTTTCCGGAAATCGTAATACATGTGTGAATACATAGACCATAACATGTCCCTAGTGAGCCTCTAGTTGACTAGCTCGTTGATCAATAGATGGTTACGGTTTCCTGACCATGGACATTGGATGTCATTGATAACGGGATCACATCATTAGGAGAATGATGTGATGGACAAGACCCAATCCTAAGCATAGCACTAGATCGTGTAGTTCGTTTGCTAAAGCTTTTCTAATGTCAAGTATCATTTCCTTAGACCATGAGATCGTGCAACTCCCGGATACCGTAGGAATGCTTTGGGTGTACCAAACGTCACAACGTAACTGGGTGGCTATAAAGGTGCACTACAGGTATCTCCGAAAGTGTCTGTTGGGTTGGCTCGGATCGAGACTGGGATTTGTCACTCCGTATGACGGAGAGGTATCTCTGGGCCCACTCGGTATTGCATCATCATAATGAGCTCAATGTGACTAAGTAGTTAGTCACGGGATCATGCATTACGGAACGAGTAAAGTGACTTGCCGGTAACGAGATTGAATGAGGTATTGGGATACCGATGATCGAATCTCGGGCAAGTAAAGTACCGATTGACAAAGGGAATTGTATACGGGATTGCTTGAATCCTCGACATCGTGGTTCATCCGATGAGATCATTGTGGAACATGTGGGAGCCAACATGGGTATCCAGATCCCGCTGTTGGTTATTGGCTAGAGAGGTGTCTCGGTCATGTCTGCATGATTCCCGAACCCGTAGGGTCTACACACTTAAGGTTCGATGACGCTAGGGTTATAAGGAAGGTTTGTATGTGATTACCGAATGTTGTTCGGAGTCCCGGATGAGATCCCGGACGTCACGAGGAGTTCCGGAATGGTCCGGAGGTAAAGATTTATATATGGGAAGTCACCATACGGTCACCGAAAATATTCGGGGGTATACCGGTATTGTACCGGGACCACCGGAGGGGTTCCGGGGGTCCACCGGGAGGGTCCACCTGCCCCGGAGGGCCTTATGGGCTGTAGGTGGAAGGGAACCAGCCCTTAGTGGGCTGGGCGCCAACCCCCCTAGGGCCCATGCGCCTAGGGTTTTGGGGGAACCCTAAAGGGGGGGCGCCCCTCTTGGCCGCCGCCCCCTCTAGATCTCATCTAGAGGGGCCGGCCCCCTTCCCCCTTCTCCCTATAAATAGAGGGGTGAGGGGAGGGCCGCAGCACCACATCCAAGGCGCAGCCCCTCCCCTCCCCAACACCTCTCCTCCTCCGCGTGTGCTTGGCGAAGTCCTGCCGGAGAACTGTCACTCCACCACCACCACGCCGTCGTGCTGCTGTTGGAGCCTTCTTCCTCAACCTCTCCCTCCTCCTTGCTGGATCAAGGCGTGGGAGACGTCACCGCTCCGTACGTGTGTTGAACGCGGAGGTGCCGTCCGTTCGGCGCTTGGATCATCGGTGATTTGGATCACGACGAGTACGACTCCATCAACCCCGTTCTCTTGAACGCTTCCGCTCGCGATCTACAAGGGTATGTAGATGCACTCCTCCCCTCTCGTTGCTAGTAAACTCCATAGATTGATCTTGGTGATGCGTAGAAAATTTTAATTTCCGCAACGATCCCCAACAGGGGGGGGGGGCGGCGCCCCCCTTTCCTTCCTCTCTCCCTCCTCCTTCCCCTTCTCCTAATCCAACAAGGAAGGGAGGGAGTCCTACTCCCGGTGGGAGTAGGACTCCTCCTGGCGCGCCCCCTCCTGGACGGCCGCCTCTCCCCCTTGCTCCTTTATATACGAGGGCAAGGGGGCACCCCATAGACACAACAATTGATCTCTTGATCTCTTAGCCGTGTGCGGTGCCCCCCTCCACCATAATCCACCTCGATCATATCGTAGCGGTGCTTAGGCGAAGCCCTGCGTCGGTAGCAACATCATCACCGTCACCACGCCGTCGTGCTGACGGAACTCTCCCTCGAAGCTCTGCTGGATCGGAGTTCGTGGGACGTCATCGAGCTGAACGTGTTTTGAACTCGGAGGTGCCGTGCGTTCGGTACTTGATCAGTCGGACCATGAAGACGTACGACTACATCAACCACGGTGTGCTAACGCTTTCGCTTTCGGTCTACGAGGGTACGTGGACACACTCTCCCCTCTCGTTGCTATGCATCACCATGATCTTGCGTGTGCGTAGGATTTTTTTTTGAAATTACTACGTTTCCCAACATCTTCACGCAACCCCAATTCCTTCATCATCCTGTCCACATCGCTGATGTCCGCTGATCCCGATGCATCGCCTGAAGCCATCTGAACTCCTAACCCGATGTAGATCAACTGGGTTTTTGTGGTGGAACCCTACGCCCGTCGTTGCCCTAGAGGACCAGTCAGATCCCGTCGCGAATAGCAGCGGAGAGCAAGCGTGGCCGTGGGAGATCGGCGGCAGGGAAGGTCAAAACCTCATCGGCGGTGCCATCGCCTCCGGAGGGATAAGAAACCCTAACTAGAGGGGAAAACGCTTCTACGTGCACAAGGATGGCGTCGGGCTTCTAGATTTAGATGCAATCCTAACTAGCTTGCCAGCCACCCGGGCCTCCTTCTCTGTTAAGTATTTGGGCCTCCCGCTCTCGGTTTGGCAACTTCGGAGAGGGGACTTTCAGTTTCTCGAGGATATAAGGCGGCGGCAAGGTTGCTGCCATGGGATGGTCAAAACATACTGCCACAGGCCGATGTGCACTCATCAAGTTGGTGCGCACCTTGCAAGTGATATACTACATCATTGCTCTCAACCCTCCTAGCACTATGCATAACTCCAACAAAATTGAGCGGGCTTTCTTTGGTCGGGCACAGAGACGACCACGAGAGCGAAGTTAAGGTCAATTGGCGCACCGTATGTCGCCCTACGGACCTTGTAGGACAGGGCATCATCGACCTCGTTAAGTTTGCCAGGGCCCTAGGACTTAGATGACTTTGGTTTGAATGGAGGGATCCGACGAAAATGTGGTTTGGTTTGTGAAACTCTTGCGACGAGTTAGACCAGGATCTCTTCTGCGCATCCACACACATTACAATTGGTAATGGGGCCCGTGCACCATTCGGGGACTCACCTTGGATTAATGGGGAAAGGCCTATTGACATAGCACAACTCATTTTTTGTGGTTTCCTCTATGAAAAGTTGGAAGGTGAGGGAGGCGATGCTTGGCTTGCCAACATCAAGCTTCCCACAGACCGGACGATGGACCACTTACGGCAAATTGTGAACCTTTGGGCTCACTCTCGTGCAATTCACCTTGTGGACGGCACCAAGGATGACATCATTTGGAAGCACACGGTATGTGGGCACTACTCCGCCACTTATGCATACAAAGCCCAATTCCTTGGCACCATCACCCGTGAGCTATGCAGTTTGGAATGTTTGGGCGCCTCCAAAGGTCATTTTTTTCTTGGCTTGCAATTTAAAACCAGATTTGGACGGTGCATAGGCTTCAAAGACGCGGATGGCCAAATTGTGTGCTATGTCCTCTTTGTAAACAAACCGAGGAATTGGTGGACCACTTCTTTTTCAAGTGTCAATTTAGTAGGAGGCTTTGGAGCATGATCAAGGCTTAGCTCAACCTGGATGACTTTGACACTTCTCGTTGGACTGTGGAGCGTTCAATCAAGGATTGGTGGATCAATATGTCCCTCACCATGCTTGTTGGACAATTTGGTGTGAGCGAAATGTGGGGGTGTTTCAACACAAATCTACGCTCCCGTCTATCATTCTCTCCAACATCAAGAACGAGGCAACCCGTTGGGTCACCACCGGCGCGAAGCACTTGGCGAACATCATGCCACGAGAGTAGAGGCTTTGTAATTTCCTTTCGCTTTTGTTTGTAAAAGCAACTCTAAAATCTTTCTTAATTAATGGACGAGGCAAATATTTTGCCTCTGTTTAAACAAACATAAATTTTAATGTTTCGAAAATTCATGAAAAAATTGCGAATGTTCAAAAGACGTGTGTATAAACCCTAAAAAAGTTCAAGTCCAAACTCCAAATATAATGAATATACAAAAAAGACAAATTTAGCATGAATAGTGTCAAAAGGGGACAAAAGCAAAAAATGACATTATTCACATGTGGATTTGTCATCTTTGTATCTCCATGTATATTTTAAATTTGGATCTGAAAATTTTAGGGGTAGTAGACATATGTCTTTTGACCATTCACAATTTTTTTTTGCAGAATTTTTTAAACATGTAAAATTAAATTTATGGCATGGTATCATATGATGTTTGGTATCACAGGATATTTCCCCGTATAGCGGGACTAGTGCTACCGTGCTACTCCCTCCGTTTTCAAATATAAGTCTTTTTAGAGATTCCAACAAGTGACTGTGTACAAATGAATCTACATTTTAAAATATGTCTACATACATTCGTATGTTGTATTTCATTTAAAATGTCTAAAAAAATTTATATTTAGGAACGGAGGGAGTACAACACAGGCTCTTTCCCTCTGCTACCGATATCCTGACTCCTCCTTTTATAGCAGTGCATGGGTGTCGCCTGCCGTACATCAGCATAACATCTATAGACAAGTTCCAATGCTTGAGCCTTGTTTTGTCATTGTGCGCAGACATAGACTCACAACTTTGGCTTCTTTGCATAGTCATATTTTTTGCTTAACTCCTGTTCTTGCCTTCTTATGCATATACTCACATTTTTGGCTGAACTCGTATTGCTGGCTTCTTACATGCATGCAAAAACTGAGTGTTTCTGCTGATTGTTTGTGCTTTATTCATGCGATGTTTTATTCATACAGAGTTGATCGTCCAAATTCCAGCGAGTACACATATACAGGACAGATTAACATGCTCTTTATTTCCGGACTAGAATGATATTCATTCTTAACAGGAGGCAAAATGCCGAAGCACATAGCTTAAGCCTTTCTTATGTGTGCACATGAAAGATACAGTAGTGAACAATGCTCAACACAGGCAATAGTACTCCCGTACAAAGTTGAGTCACTTATTTTGGGACGGAGGGAGTAAATGATAGGGGGAGTCAACGATGGTTGTGCGAGTAATCTTGATCGCCCCGTATTCAAATGCTAACAAAAACAAGGTTATAATCCATGGAAGATGCTGCTTGTCTAATCAGTGGCATGTCTCTTGGTGAATTGAGTTTATTCCATGGAGGGGCCCAGGAGCGATTCTATGGCAAAATTCAGACGCGAACACCATATTCAGATATACGGTTCACCCTTTCTTCCAGGACATGTCTCCGGTTTTTCAAATCAGAGGCCATGGAAGCCACCTGAAAGATGAAAAGAGCATGCTAAGTTGAAAGCAACTTTTCATAATAGTCAGTGAATAAGTATTTTTTTTACATAAGAGCTATTTCACTTGCCTCTGCTCGTAATTCAAGAGACTGTCTTGTAGGAATAATTCTTAGTTGATCCATCAAACCTAGGGCCACAAGAACAATATGGAACAAATTTAATAAAGAAAACGGTCAAATGATGTGTATAGCCTCTTATTTACAGATACATTGCTTCAAAGTTTATACTAAAAAGATCATCAACCTTTGAAGAAGAATTCAATACCTGCAGCTGTGGATTCTGCTTTGTAAATAGATCTTATAACGGACTGGATTTGCTTACCAGTAGATCTGCAAAATTCATTAGCATAACATTTAGATGTAGATTATTCTCAAGTATGGCGTAGTTCAAGGAAATGACAGAAGATGATTAGAAAAGCACCACATGTGTACTACCTCAAATCAGTTCGGCCACGCTGCAGATCACTTTCACCAATGACTACTTTGTCCAGGGTGTATTTGGAATCCTTTCTCAAGCTCTCAATAGATGTTTTGTATTCGATCATACTTTGTTCAACATCATTCAGTAAATCCTATAAAAATTATATGTGAGGACATCATCATATACATCCGTGAAGGAAAAGAATGTATGCATGTCATGGTTCTCATCTTTATGCCCTTGTTAGACAAGGTTGGTAACAGAATAACTGAAACTCAGTCATGACTATGAAAACAGAAAGTATTTGCCAGCATGGGCACTTGGAGAAACCACTGTTACATGATTCAACTGTAATGAAATAAATGGATATTCAGAAATACTGAACAAACGAAACCTAATATGTTACAGATGTTCAATAAAATTTAAATTAGCATAATCAGAGTTGCGGGCAATGTACCTTCTCAGTTTTAAAACGACCCAGAGTATTGCGGTATAAAAATCTCCGAGGGCCTGATGGTACAACATTCATTAGCTTTGAGACAAAAGAAACCATTGTTCTATCAAAGAAAACAACCATATTTCAGTTGAAATAGGGAGAGGGCCACTTTTGAGCTATTTCTTGTTAAGTTGTAGGAGGATACACTTGCAATGTGTTATATGTAACTGCACAATCCTAATAAACCTAGCGCACAATCCACACAATTAAACTCAAACCTCAGCCCACTTGTTAATCTGCATAGCATTCACAAAACCCAAATTCTGTTTTGGCTTTTCTTCTATTGCTTGATCCTTGACCATTGGCAAGGGCACTGTGATCTGTTTAGTTATGTTACCATAAGTGTATCAGTATTGGGGCAACATGGTTAACGGGATATGCCTTTTTCCCAAAATGCTGATATGGTATATGTTTAACTCTAAAAATGAATAGCAAAATCATGTGGCATAGCTGGACATCAAATGCCAGTTGCTTAGGGTCAGTGGTCTGCAGGAGGAACAGTTGGTGAGACGTTGGGATGGTGAAAGGAATTCAATACAAGCTTGCCTCCGGCTGGGGTGTCTGGCCATCGCTACCAAGGGGCAAAAGGAGGAAGGATGGGACTGGAAGTCAGGACAGAGGGGGCAAGAGAATCAAGTCAAAGTAGAGCACAAAACAAGGGAGGGCTTAGATAATCCTTATTTGACTAGGCCGCATCCATTTGTACTGTATCCAATATGCATCTAATTTGCGTGCCTTTATTCTAAATTTTAATTCTTCCGATACTGGTTGAATAAATATCAAACGCGTATCGGTATCAGATACGTATCCAATGTAGATATAAAAGCTTTGCAAGTAGTATCGGCGTTTCATAGCCGGGAAGAGAACATCGACCACTTCAATGGATCAGTGCCAAATACAGTACCCCCTGACATGCAACTTGTGCACAAGGGTTTGTCAAAAGTTATTTTATACTCCTTCCGTTCCTAAATATATGTCTTTTTAGAGATTTCAAATGGACTACCACATACGGATGTATCTCTACTCCTATAAAAGACTCAGTTGGTGATGATGGTGTGTCTGGCATCCATCATTTCTGACCACTAGATCTGCATCTAACGACTGTGATGTAAGTTGTGGCCTTTTTGCAACAATATCCCACTTCTCTGCTCCAATTTACAGAAAACCCCTTAGTATCTTGAAACCAACCACATTCCTCCCTTACCTCATCAAAACAGCCCAAGAAATATATTTTGAATGAAACATAAGATATTTTTAGTGATATATGTATATCAAAACTAGACTGTTTTCTTTCAAATTTGTGAATATGTATTATTCTACTTTGGATCCGCTGCAGCGCACGGGCACATTGCTAGTATAGACATATTTTAGAGTGTAGATTCACTCATTTTGCTCCGTATGTAGTCACTTGTTGAAATCTCTAGAAAGACAAATATTTAGGAGCGGAGGGAGTAAGTAACATGCCCGTTAGCAGACAATGCTACTAAGTACTCCCTCTGTAAACTTTAGTGATCTGAAAGGGAGGAAGTACTTGAGTAAATGACATGTGATTAAAATGCATCACCGGCTGTTTATTAATAATTTAGTAATTTCTCATGAAAGTTTCACCTACACTAAGTTCAATGGCAACTGATCATTTGTGAATCTTCAGACACATGATGAGTCTTAGGTTAAGATTAATAATTGGTAGCTAGACTACATGAAAAAAATAATTTCTTATGTATCTGGTGGCCAAACTCAAAGTAGATCTCCCACGTACCATTTTCCAGGTTTGCATCCCAACAAGGAATTAACAAACCAAGAAAAACCAAACAAGATAGAACCTGAGACAGATGGCTTGGCTTGATTCAAGCTTGGATCATCTCAGGTTTGAAATCAGATAAAGATATATGGAATTTCGCAAAAAAAAAGAGATAAAGATATATGGAAGCACCCCTCAACGGAAAGGAATTGCATACATATAGTGCATGTGCATAACCTCTGGCACCAAACTATAATAACTGATAGGATTTAAGAACTTTAACGCGACATGAATACTGCCTACACTCCAATAAATAAGATACAACATCGAAACAATGTTGCTTTTTTCTACGCAGGTGCTAAAAGAGAACTTCTGAAGCCTCCAAAGAAGAGATAATTCTTCACTAAAATTGTGATTGGTTTAGGAGATAACAAAAGTTGTATTTCAGTCAAAAAACAAAGAAGAAAACAACTGCAATTGCAACTGAAATAAATGTTCTTTAAGACTAATCATTAACCCGGACTACGAATACACATGAGCGAGAATGCATCAAATTCGCAGGTTTTGCGACATCAACTCTAAAAGGGAAATATATCTGATGATCTGGCCTGTTAGCTCCTGAATAGTATTTCTCAGGTCAAAATCAGTTTACACATTTCTGAACAACCGGATAGGTATGTGGAACATGACAAATGGAAAGAAACTTGGCAGCCTGTTGATGAATCATGTTCTCTGGTTTCAGGATTTGTGAAACTATATAGTTTTCCTTCAATCCCTGATGCGTATCGATGAGTCCCATTTCTGTCTATGTGCATATGCAAAGACATGACATAACCAAGTTTGTGTCTTAATATATAACATTCTGAGATCACCCTTAAAAGGAACCACACGGTTTGAGCCGATAAATTAATTTGCAACCTGTCTTTATGAACATTAGAAACAAATCTCAGTATGCTTTCAGAAAACTTGAAATATACCTCTGAACAAGATGAACCCTGCGACAGTGGCACATCCAATTGCCTCCGCTTGATGCTCGCTCGCAAGAACCAGCGCATCCGAAATAGTAACTAAAATGAAAATAAAACCAAGTATTGATTTGGGAACCATGATA